>NC_056660.1:212950381-213250381 GCF_018350195.1 Panthera tigris
CTCTCTCAAAATAAATAAACGTAAAAAAATAATAAAATTATTTTGACTTGGCAAAGGCAGGTGTAAGCCCAAATACTGCTTGATCATATACAAAGTATACAAGTAGAGGGTCTTTTTTGTTTGTTTACCGGGCAAATGGCTTTGTTCACAAACCAGTCAGAATCAAGTTCACAAAAACTCATAATTGGAAAATTTTGAAGGGATTAAAAGAGGAGAAGAAGGGAACCGGTGGATTTTGTTTCTTTACATGTATCTACCTCCATTACCGTAGCAGGTGAGCACCCCACTTTTGTACTGGTCATTTTCCAGCCAGGGGAAGAGAGACTGTTCTGCACCCACCAGGATTTAATGGGCTGCTTTCAGAGTAGAGATGAGGTAAGGCAGGGTATGCTAATCAAGCCTCACTGGAAAATCAACAAGATAAAATACTTGTGATGTGGTTTGAAGTGTTGGGGTTTGGAGCTGACAGGTAAGAAAGAACTCTTGAGATGTCTTTGGTGCAAACAACGTGGTTTTATTAAAGCACAGGGACAGGGCAGGTGGGCAGAAAGAGCAGCACTAGGATTATGAGTGACTGATTAACTACCCTGGAGCTGGGGGAAGTAGAGATAAGGGGAAGTTTCCAAAAGGACTTTCATATGCTAAAGAAGACTCAGAATCCTGAAGGCCTAGCTATTGTCAAGCTAAAGTTGTTTTTCCCTCTAGCAAAGCATTAACTTTAAGATAGTCAGGAGTTCCTGGAAGAATGCCATACTCTGCCTATCTCAAGTGTTTGTCAATGGGCTGCAGGTTATAAGGAAATTTAATTTTATCTACACTTCTTTCTGCCTTTGTTTCCCACATCACTTATGTTTTCTTTTTATTATTATTATTATTATTAGTTTTTATTTAAATTCCAGTTATTTAACAGTGTAATATTCGTTTTGGGTATACAAAATACTGATTCAACACTTCCATACGTCACACGATGCTCATCACAAATGCATTCCTTAATCCTCATCACCTTTTTAACCCATCCCTTCCCCCCCACCCCCACCTCGCCTCCGGTAACCATCAGTTCCTTCTCTATAGTTAAGAGTCTGTTTCTTGGTTTACCTCTCTTTCTGTCCCTTTCCTCACTTATTTTGTTTCTTAAATTCCACTTGTGAGTGAAATCATGGTATTTGTCTTTCTCTGACTGATTTATTTCACTTAGCATAATACTCTCTATCTCCATTCATGTCATTGTAGATGGCAAGATTTCATTCTTTTTTATGGCCACACCTTTGTCCATTCATCAGTCAATGGACACTTGGGCTGTTTCCATAATTTGTCTATTGTAGATAGTGGTGCTATAAGCATCAGGGTGCTTTGAATTAGTGTTTTGTATTCCTTGGGTAAATACATAATAGTGCTGTGAGATGTAAGGGAGATGATTCATTTTCAGAAATACCAAATTAAAGCTGTGCTGTCTAGTTAACAATAGGTTTACAACCTATGGGAATATGTATGAGCACCGCCCCCCCCCCCCCCCCCCCCACCACCACAATGGAGTCTCAAACCCTTAGACACTTCACTTCCTGGTTCTTCCCCTCTCCGTTTTTGGGCTTATTTTCACAGGTTTTGCAGTGAGCATGTGCCAAAGAACTGAAGTCTCTGTATCACCTCAAGGAATGTACATTTGTTCCAATCAGACTACTCCTTGCCTTGCATGGGCATAGGCAATGTCGGGTAAGGCTGTAACCTCTGTAGTGCTCAGCCAATGAGGAACCAGGGGAGGGACTTGCACGCTAGGAGATAAATTGCCTGCTGTAACTGCCCCAAGTGTGCCTGTCCACCAGACACCTGCTTTTGCAACACTGTTGATTAAAACCTTGCTCTACTGTGGTCGGAGTCCCCACGTCCTTCCTTTGATTGGGGCAGTGGGCTTATTTCTCACAGTGCAATTGCTGGATCCTAGGGTGATTCTATTTTTAATTTTTTGAGGAATCTCTATACTGTTTTCCAGAGTGGCTGCACCAGTTTTCATTCCCACCAACAGTGCAGGAGGGTTGCCCTTTCTCTACATCCTTGCCAATATGTGTTGTTGCTTGTGTTGCTGATTTTTAAATGCTTGGGTTTTCAATAGTGCTTCCCCAGCCTTTTCTGGAATTTCACATATAGTGTACTATGGGAAGGGTACATCAATATTACACAGGTAGGATGAGGAAGAATATAATAATTGCAGGCTTCTTTTTCTGTTGTAAAATTGTTACCAGCTATTAGCAGGACTGACCTGCACATCTCTCCAGGGCCCATCCATGTAAGGCTTCTGCCCAGCTTGAGGAAAGCTTCATGAAAACATTAAAGCATCTCCAACAGAATTTCCTTACAAAGCATTTCAGTAAATTAGCAGTCATTAAACTGCTGTGTAAGTCTCGGCGATAACCTGTCATAGTTTCCATTGTAGAGGTTTTACATATCTTTTGTTAAATTTCCTCTTAAGTATTTTGTGAAGTATAATGCTTCTTTAAAAATAGTAATGATTTAAAAAACATAATAATGGTTTTATTTCTTCCTTTGTGATATATACGACTTTTGTATCTTTTCCTTACCTTTTCACCGTAGGTGGGACTTCCAGGATAGTGTTGAATGGAAGTGGTCCAAATGAACATCTTGTCCTTATTCACTGTCTTGAGGGGAAAGTATTTAATATCTCATGGGCAGTATGGTATTAGCATCAGGTCCTTTCTAGATGCTTTTTTTTTAACGTTTATTTTATTTTATTTATTAGGTTGTTATTAATGTTTATTTATTTTGGGGGGGGTGGGGAGGGAGAGAGGCAGACAGAGAGGAAGACCAAGGATCTGAAGCAGGCTCTGTGCTGACAGCAGAGAGCCCAATGTAGGGCTCAAACCCACAAACTGTGAGATCATGACCTGAAGTCAGACACTTAACTGACTGAGCCACCCAGGCTCCCCAGAGCTTTTTTTTTTTTAATCATTTTTATTTTCATTTTATTAAAAAAAATTTTTTTTAGTGTTTACTTATTTTTGAGAGAGAGACAGACAGAGTGCGAGTAGGGGAGGGGCAGAGAGAGAGAGAGAGAGAGAGAGAGAGAGAGAGGGAGACAGAATCCGAAGCAGGCTCCAGGCTCTGAGCTGTCAGCACAGAGCCCAACGCGGGGCTCAAACTCACAAACCAGAGATCGTGACCTGAGCCAAAGTCAGATGCTCAACCACTGAGCCACCCAGGTGCCCCCAGAGCCTTTAGTTTTAAAATTATGATGGCTATTGGATTTTATCAGAGGCACTTTTTTCACATTTATTGGTATGGTCATATAGTTTTTCTCCTTTGTTCTGTTAATGTGACAAATAACCTCAATTTTCAAAGATTAAGGTGACCTTGTACTCCTGGAATAAACCCACTTAACCATGATGTAGTTAGTGTTGCTGCTTTCAAGTAGCTAATATTTTGTGAAAGATTGTTGTATCGTGAGAGATGTTGGTCACAAATTTTCATGTAGTCTCTTGTCAAGGTCTTGACAGGGTTATACTGGCTTCATAATATGAGTTGGAAATAGTTTCTGTTTTCTAAAAATGTGTAAGATTAGTATTATTTCTTTCTTAAATGTTTGATAGAATTCCCAAGAGAAACCATCTGGACTTGCAGTTTTCTTTGTAGGAAGGCTTTTGATTAGCATTTCAACTTTAAAAATAGAGTTATTCAGATTTCGATTTCTTTTTGTATCATTTTGTAAGTTGTGTTTTTTTTAAGTTTATTTATTTTGAGAGAGCAAGAAAATGCAAGTGGGGGAAGGGCAGAGAAAGTGGGAAAGAGAATCCCAAGCAGCTTCACACTGTCAGCGTGGAGCCTGATGTGGAGTTTGAACTCATGAACCGTGAGATCATGACCTGAGCTGAAGTCAGATGCTTAACCTACTGAGCCACCCAGGTGCCCCTGGATTATTTTACTTAGCATAATATTTTCAAGGTTCATCCATGTTGTAGTATGTATCAAGGTCTCATTCTCTTTCATGATCAAATAATATTCTATTATATGTATATACTACATTCTGTTTATCCATTCATCTGTTGATGGACATTTGGGTTGTTTCCATCTTTTGGCTGCTATAAATATGCTCCAATGAATATTGGTGTACAAGTATCTGAATCTCTGCTTTCAGTTCTTTTGGGTATATACATAGGAATGGAATTGCTGGACTATATAATTCCATGTTTAACTTTTTGAGGAACTGTCAAACTCTTTTCCATGGTGGTTGCACCAGTTTTACATCCCCACCAACAATATATGAAGGTTCCAATTTCTCCAAAGCCTTGCCAACACTTACTTTCCTTAAAAAAAAACCCGGGGCGCCTGGGTGGCGCAGTCGGTTAAGCGTCCGACTTCAGCCAGGTCACGATCTCGCGGTCCGTGAGTTCGAGCCCCGCGTCAGGCTCTGGGCTGATGGCTCGGAGCCTGGAGCCTGTTTCCGATTCTGTGTCTCCCTCTCTCTCTGCCCCTCCCCCGTTCATGCTCTGTCTCTCTCTGTCCCAAAAATAAATAAAAAACGTTGAAAAAAAAATTTAAAAAAATAAAAAAATAAAAAAAAACCCAAAAAGTAGCCACCCGAAGGGGTATGAAGTGCTATCTCATTGTGGTTTTGATTGGCATTTCCCTAATGACTCATGATGTTGAGCATCTTTTCATGTGTTGGCTTCTTTTATTGACTAGTTGTATATCTTCTTTAAAGAATTCTTTATATATTCTAGATATTAATCCTTTATCAGATATATGATTCACAAATATTTTCTTGTATTCATTGGGAGGTCTTTTTCACTCCCTTGATAATGTTCTTTGATGCAGTAGAGTTTTTAATTTTGATAAAGTACAATACAAAGTCTTTAGGGATAAATTTGAAGAGATTTGGCATCATATTGAGACCTCCTATCTATGAATAATAATATTCTCCATTTACTTAGGTTTTCTTCTATGGCCTATAATGTTTACCTTTTATCTTATAAAGATCTTTTATATTTACTATACAATGTTGAATGTATGTTTGAATGTTTATTCTCAGGTATTTTATACTTAGGTTTCTGTTGTGAATTTCTTTCTGTTGCATTTTCTAACTGTCTGCTGCTGGTGAACTGGAAAACTACCAATTTGTGAATGTCTAGTTGCTATCCAGTCCCTTTGTTGAACTCTGTTATTATTTGCCAGTTTTCATCATATTCGTTTTCACAGTCTATCATTTGGTAGACTAATACTACCCCAGAGCCTCAAATCCCTAGGAATGACAGAAAAGTCATATAAAGAATAAAATCCATAGCATGAAGAAATACCCACACTTTCTCTTTTTTCATGTGCACAATATGAGAGTATACTATATGCACTTGTTAGTCATTTTATATTTTCTGCTCCCTCCTACTAGTGTTCAATATCAGTACACAGAGAGGACCTCTTCCTATTTAAGGGTGATGGTATAAGGATGTACAATAACTTACTATGTCGTGCTGAGGAAACCTTCCCCAATCTTTTACTATTACAGTGAAAATCCTTGTATGAAAGTCTTTGCACAAATATCTGCAGGATCAAAAATTCCTAGAAGTGAAAATCCTAAAACCTGGATCAAAGAGTATATTCATCTTCAATACTGATAGCTACCATCAAACTGCCTTCATGAAAGCTGTACCAATACACATTCTCAACAACAGCATATCAGCATGCTGTTTTCTCACACCTTTAGCAACACAACATACGCTGTTTACAATTGTCTGAAAGAAATATAGAGAATTAGTATCTTTATTCTTTTTGTAGAAGATGCTGCTGACGTCCCACCAACTTTACCTGTAGCTGTAGAGGATAGTTCCTAAACATTCCAACAGCACCCAACTTGTGTCTGGATCTCTCTGCTTCTCTTCCTGAATCGCTTTTAGGTGCCATAGGAATTTGCTTAGTCCAAGCAAGGGCAGGCTTTCCAGGGTGGCTGGTAAGTAATAGCATATCAGGCTCTCAGAGGCAACCTTCAACATATGGGGAATGGAAACCAGTGGATAAATGTGCAAGCTTCCTCTTCCCTCAGCAGGCAATTCTAAGCCATGTTCTTACTGATTCCTGAGGGGAACTGAGCGCCTGTTGACTATGGCAGTAATCTCATTGATCTGTTGTTAATTTTCCACCTTCCTACCTTACTTTCACTGCTTCTTCACATCCTGATTTCACCTCCAAGATAAACCACATGCACTCAAATCCCTTCAATACCTGCTCTGAGGAGGACTTAAACTAAAATAGATGACCAGGTTTGGTCCTAGAAAGTTGACCCTCAAGAATCGGACTACAGAATTTGTTCACTCCCTGGTCAGGGAGCAACGAGAATCTCATTGCCGGTTTAAGTGGGGGTTGTGGTAATCCATGGCATGCTGGGTTTACTAAGACTCTCATGTATGATTGTTTAGGATGAGGTGCAGGTAGAGGGTCTGGGCTAGGGAATAGTTACTGCTCTTGAAAGACATGGGGCAATGGTAATTATTAAGAACTGTGGAGGAGGCTGACTTTTCGTTAACTTTCCTGGAAGCCTCGGAGAATGGCACACTAGGTTGGCCAGCTGTCAACTCAGGGCATGCTAGAAGGCTCTCATGGCCAACTTTAATTAATCTGACCCTCATCTCTTGCAGCAGGAGGGCAGATTGTGCTGAATATTAGCCTCAGAATACAATCATAAAAATGTCAGAGCTCTAATGGATATCTAATGCACAGCCAGAGCAGGTGTCCCATCTTAAATTCAGAGCCCTGGAAGGGAAGAAATAGGATTGTGAAATCTGGATGGTTTTATTTAGGTGAATGCACTACACAGTCCAAACCCAATATTTCTCTGAATCTTCCAGACAGGCATGCTTCTTGGTAAACAGGCCGCCTTTCTCTCCTGTGTTGTCTGATACTTTCCTTCCCTTGCTCCCTTCCTTCTTCTCAAACTTGATCCAATTGTAATCTATTTTGTTGTAAGGAGTGAATTGGGAATCCGACCTTTTCTTTTTGAACTAGCTATCCAGTTTTTTAGCACCATTTATTGAATATTTCATCTATCCCCACTGATATAAAATGCACCCTGACTGTCTAATACATTCCAGTATGTACTTGGGTCTTGTGGGAGAGAATGCTAAGTATTCACCAAACCTTTTCCCTCCTCTTTCTGGGGACACAACAGGGTGGTCTCTCAGCTTCCAGCGCAGTTCGGAAATGATGGGCCTGATACCCAGAAGCCTTCAGCATGTGACCTTCTAACCTCCTTGCCTTCTGGTAGGTGGAATGGAGCTATCCTCCAGGAAAACTCAGGAAGCCACATGTTCACAATGGCAGAGTTACAGATACAAGGGGCAGGAGTCCCAGACGCCTCGTTTGCATGAGAGCCTGCAAAGCAGAAACACTGGTTTTGGACTTTATGAAAATGAGGAATAACTTTCATTTTTTATGAGCCATTTGCTTTTTCTTTTTCCCTTAAACTAGATATCCTTACTTTAACTAACATAGATCTATTTCTGGACTCTATTCTGTTCCGTTCCATTGTCTGACTACCCGTATGCTGGTATTACAGTTTTAATTAATATAATTTTATAATGTATTTTGGTACATAATAGGACTAATCCCTTCATTAACTTTTATTTTACAGTTTTGGTTTCCCTTGCATGATCGTTTTTCCATATGAACTTTAGAATTAGCCTCACTACTTAAAACAAGATCTCCTTCATATGCTTATTGAAACTGCATTATATGTAGCTTGATATATACATTGATAAAACATTGACATCTTTATAACATTGAATATTCCTCTACAAACACATATCTTTCCATAGATATTTACACCTTCATTTATATTCTTCCATAACTTCATAAAGCTTTTTTTTGTATAGGTGGTGATTTTTCATTTAGTTTATTCATAGGTTTTTGTTTTTTTTTTTTTTTGAGTGAAGTGATGCTATTGTAAGTAAGATCTTTTCTTCTGTTATATTTTATAATTGTTGTTGCTTATATAGGAAGCCTACTGGAGAGGCTGTGTTGCCCATCTTAGCGTGATGTCAAATAAAAATCAAACACCAGCCTGACAGCCAAGAAAAGCACTTAAAAGCAAAATAAATCTTAAAAATTTTTTGTAGATGTCTCTACTGCACAGCAGAAAAACAGACTGTATAAACAGAAGGTATGTGGTTGTGGGTTGATTCAGAATGGTCATAGAATGTCCTCCTTTTTGACTGAAGTTCCAAAGAGCTACTGCATTTATAAACTTTCCATACTCTTCAACAGACACGCATTGTCATGTTGCAGTTTGAGGAGGCCCAATAGACATAACTGTTCTCCAATAAGTTTCTAAACAACTTAGAAATATGCATAGGCATTCAGGCAGATGGAGACAAAAAGGTCATCATTACTAGTAAAACTGATATTAGAGAACACGGCTTAAGTCTGGGGCAACAACTGGATAGCACCCCAGATGAATTTTGCCGCCCACGGGCACCACTGCACAATGTAAGCTCTCTCTCCCAGGGCCTGTTCTTACAAACTATGGAATGAAGGACAAAGCAGAACATATACAGACTTCCAATAGAAGGCATTCGAGAATTCCCTTCTTTCACTCTTCCTTGCCTGGGGAGGAATGAGTAAAAGGGCACAGCAAGGTCAGGACTCTAATGGAAGGTGCCTCCTATAGAAGGAAAATCAGAAGTGAGGAAAAGTGTTTCTCCACCAACACTCAGCAAAGCTATAATCTTTTTAGGGACCCAAAGTTCATATCCACAGTTTTTGATGGTACTGTCCAATATAGGATTTTAATTTTAGGCCAAATTCAAACTATATGTATTAAAAAAATTTTTTTTAAATTTATTTTTGAGAAAGAGAGAGAGAGAGAGAGAGAGAGCACGCACGCGTGCTCTTGCACGTGAGCAGGGAGGGGCAGAGAGAGAATGGCAAAGAGGATCTGAAGCAGGCTCTGCTCTGACAGCAGAGAGCCTGATGCGGGGCTCAAACACACGAACCGTGAGATCATGACCTGAGCCAAAATCAAGAGTTGGACGCTTAACTCAAAGTATACTATAAACTCATAGACTCTCAGAAAAATACTCAAGGATGTGCAATAGTCAGTGGAAAAAGTGAATCAGCATAGAGGCATAGATAAGATGGAGAACATGATAGGTAGCAAATAGTTACGGTGATTTAAACCGGAAAAAAAAAAAAAAAAGAAATAAGAACTTTTAAGACCCATAACAAAAGAGCCTGCCATACTTCTTCTTTTTTTAAATGTTTATTTATTTATTTTGAGAGAAAGAGAGAGTGTGTGCAGGGAGAGGGGCAGAGAGAAAAGGAAAGAATCCCAAGCAGGCTCTGGGCTGTCAATAGAGTCCCATGTGGGGCTCGATCCCGTGAACCACAAGATCATGGCCTGAGCTGAAATCAGGAGTCAGTCACTTAACCAACTGAGTCATCCAGGTGCCCCAAGGCTGCCATACTTCTAATTTAAGGAATATAATGAACCCATGAAATATTGTGCTGATTTAAAAACTATTTAGTTGAGAGTCAGCAGAACTGCAAGATTGTGGCCCACATTCTCTTGGCGAGCTGCTGATCTAATCTCAGACAACCTTGGACTCCACTAGGATAGTTAGTTGCTAGGGAATGAAACAAGTTTCCAAGCATGCCAAAATTTTGTATAGAAAATGTATCATTCTAGTTCTTAATCATGTTTTGAGATTTGTTTATTGGCATCTTACACTCTGAGTGATGCGTTCATTTTTCTATGAAAACCAAAGAACCTATAAATTTAAAATAAATTGTTTCTTTAGAAAAAAAATAAAGAGTTGGATGCTTAACAGACCGAGCCACCCCGGTGCCCCAAACTACATGTATTTTCACATTACATTAACATGAGCACTGTGGAACATGCTTCTAATCAGGTGTTTTGTTTTGTTTTTTAATTTTTTTTTAATGCTTACTTATTTTTGAGAGACAGAGCATGAGGAGGAGAGGGAGACACAGAAGCCGAAGCAGGCTCCAGGCTCCAAGCTGTCAGCACAGAGCCAGACATGGGGCTTGAACTCACAAATTGTGAGATGATGACCTGAGCCGAAGTCGGTCGCTTAACCGACTGAGCCAACCTGGCGCCCCTACTTCTAATCAGGTTTTATCTCTAAGAGAACAGAGTGCAGAAGAGCTGGAAAACTGACACGATTGCCTTTCTCTCATTTATAACACAGTTATTCTATGGATATGATCACTAGATTACAGGTATTATCTTTTAGTTCTTTTGGACTCATGTTTTTGACATACCTAATCCTTGGTAAATGTTCTTGTATTAGTAATGCCTGCATTTGTCCAATTTGCTGTCAAAAATAGCATGCTCAGAAGAGGATGTACAACATAGGGCACACAATGTCTATTACTGCCAGCCTTCCAATGACCGCTGATATTTTCTGTACTCATTAATTCATTAGACATTAAAAAAATTTTCTTTTAATGTTTATTTATTATTTTGAGAGAGACTGAGCGCAAGTGGGGGAGAGACAGAGAGGAGACACAGAATCTGAAGCAGGCTCCAAGCTCTGAGCTGGCAGCAGAGCCTGATGGAAGGGGGGCAGACTCAAACCTATGAGCCCCTAGATCATGACCTGAGCTGAAGTGGGACACTTAACTGACTGAGCCATTCAGGCACCCCTAAAGTTTATTTATTTTGAGAGAGCAAGAGAATGAGCAGGGGAGGAGGGGCAGAGAGAGGGAGAGAATCCCAAGTAGGCTCTGCACAGCACAGAGCCCATCGTGGGGCTTGATCTCACGAACCTCGAGATCATGAGCCAAAATCAAGACTTAACCAACTAAGCCACCCAGCTGCCCCTCATTAAACATTTTTGAGGCCTTATGATGACCGAGACTATGGCAAGGCCTGGGACTACAAAGATGTACGATATGACCTCAAGGAGCTCACAGTACACTGGGGAGGGCAGATGTAAACAGCTAACTAATGTGCAATCCTGGAGCCCAGTACAGAGTCCCTTAGGAACACAGGGATTCATGACTAACACAAGATTAGATTGCCAAGCTCATATAACTAGTAGCAGGCAGAGGTAGTATTTGAACTTGGACTGATTTTAAAGCCACCAATACCTCAGGGTCACTTTGTGATGACGGTGCCATTCAGTGCCTGTGCTGCTCCAGATGTGGCAATGCTGCAGAAGGTGGATGGTGCTGCCACGCCATTCTCAGGGCAGTTTCTGTTGAAACAGCTGACTTTCCAGTCTAGCTCCAACTCTGCCTCAAGGGAGACAATGAGGTATGTCCCTCCTTGAGCCGTCAGGGTCACGTCTGATGGGCTGCTACATAACCTTATGAGGCCACGCGGATAGAGGCATTCCCTCTTCCTCTGAGGAGCCCACTTTCCTTAACACTCGCCAGGCAGAGGCAGCTCTGTGGTAAGGCTGAGACCCAGAGGAGGGACGCGTGTGAGGGGTCTGGAAATAATAGTGAATTGGTTGGAGGTACTCACTCCACCCCCACCTCCCTGTCATGCTCCAGTGGATACATGAGGGACTTTTTTTGGTACCAGGTCACCTATACATCAGCAACATCAAAAATGATGACAATTCTTGGGGCGGCTGGGTGGCTCAGTGGGTTAAGCGTCCGACTTCAGCTCAGGTCATGATCTCACGGTTCATGAGTTCGAGCTCTGCATCAGGCTCTGTGCTGACAGCTTGGAGCCTGGGGCCTGCTTCAGATTCTGCATCTCCCTCTCTCCCTGCCCCTTCCCTGCTCTCACTCTGTCTCTCTCTCTCTCTCTCAAAAATAAATAAAGATTAAAAAAAATGATGAAAATTCTAGATTCTATGAAGGTAATTTTAGATTCTATGAAGGTAATTTTAAATTGGGGGGCAGGTAGCAACTTCCAAACAATGTCTACATCAGGGGTTTAGCATCACAAATTCTAGCTTTATCTACAAGCAGGCAGGAGGGAGTGTGAAGAGGAACAAAAGCTGGGGCAGGCTTTGACTTCTCTGACATGCATCGCCCCCACCCCTGCCCCCAATTGCATGAATACACGTTTTACAATTACGAATAAATAGATGCTTGCACCAATTTCAAGACAACACTTTTACACTATGAGTAACTCTGCTTAAAGCTGTTACTTCTTGGGGTACCTGGGTGGCTCAGTCGGTTGAGTGTCTGACTCAGTTTCAGCTCAGGTTGTGATCCCAGGGTTGTGAGATCAAGCCCTGGGTCAGGCTCTGTGCTGAGAATGTGACAATGGAGCCTGCTTGGGATTCTCTGTCTCCCTCTCCCTCTCTTGCATTCTCTCTCATGAATAAATAAATAAATAAATAAATAAATAAATAAATAAATAGATAGCTATTACTTCTTTTCTTATGGGCAAGGACCAGCTTTCTTTGACTAAAAAAATTTGAAAATCCATTATTCACAGAAATACAGTGGAAGCTAATGTAGGGTTTTAAAAAAATCAGTGTTTAGGAAAGGCATAAGAAGAGCAGTTGAGACTTGGAATAGCCATCACAGGAGACACTAAGTAGGGCTGAGTTTGGAAATAACAGTCAATGTTTACTGAATGGTTCTTGTGTTAAGGGTTTTGTGTGTGTTATTCCTCACAACATCCCAATGAGTTAAGTTCTCTTACTGTAAAAGGGAAGCTGAGACTTAGGTCACGCAGCAGGAACATGGACAAGGGGACACTGGAGCCAGGCAGTAGCTCTTTGAAGCTCACAGTTTTACCACTATGCTCTACTATATTTCAGTCATAACACTTCTTTCTTGTCTCAGTCTTGGCATGATTCACATCAACTAGGGTGCGAAGGCTCCTAAACAGTGCTGGTGGCCCACGGACGGGCTTCAGTGATCTGTCTGCTGTTGATGAGCATTTTGACGTTACAGACGTGCTAGGGATGCTTGTAGCTGGAGGATGGCTATTCAACAAGGTCTTCAGAGAACGTGAAATTGTGCAGCCTCAGCCTTGTTTCAGCCTCTGCAATGAGCCCCTGCTTCTGAACCACAGGAACCAAACTCACAAGATACTAATGTATAGAATGTCAACTTACTAATTTGCGGTGGTGAGACATACCCTTCCAGTGACGAATATTTACTGTGCAGAGAACTCCCTCCTAAGAATCCAGGTTCACAGAAACCTTGTCGCCATAACTTCATTTGTTGAACTCAAATGAGAATAAAGGGACAGGATGGCACTGGTGTTTGGGATCCCAGAAGTGCAGCTAGAACTACAAAACCACAGAGGCAGTGCAGGACCAGTTAGTTTAGAAACAAGCACAAGAGAGCGCTGTGACTCAGAATAACCAAGTACAGCCTAATAATGAGTATTTACACAGCTGATCCTCATGTATCTCGGGCATTTCTAAAAGATGTCCAACAAAAACTCCTTTAGTTTCATGCAAGTACTTTCTCCTAAGCTGTCTGGTGAATGAGATAATCTTGTAGTAAGAAACACACCACTAACTGTAAACCATTAGCAGTATGATGCACCCATTGCCAGCAATCCAGGGCCACTACTGCTGAAACAAAATAAAGATTTGGATAGAGTATCATATAAAGGTGAAGAACTTTGACTAAGAGCTCCTTGAGGACATAGAACAAAGATAGAGGCCTACAGAAAAAAAAAAAAAAAAAATATATATATATATATATATATATATATTTATGAAATTTATTGTCAAATTGGTTTCCATACAACACCCAGTGCTCATCCCAACAGGTGCCCTCCTCAATACCCATCACCCACCCTCCCCTCCCTCCCACCCCCCATTAGCCTTCAGTTTGTTCTCAGTTTTTAAGAGTCTCTTATGGTTTGGCTCTCTCCCTAACTTTTTTTTTTCCTCCTTCCCCTCCCCCATGGTCTTCTGTTAAGTTTCTCAGGATCCACATAAGAGTGAAAACATATGGTATCTGTCTTTCTCTGTATGACTTATTTCACTTAGCAGAACACTCTCTAGTTCCATCCATGTTGCTACAAAAGGCCATATTTCATTCTTTCTCATTACCAAATAGTATTCCATTGTGTATATAAACCACAATTTCTTTATCATCAGTTGATGGACATTTAGGCTCTTTCCATAGTTTGGCTGTTGTTGAAAGTGCTGCTATAAACATTGGGGTACAAGTGCCCTTATGCATCTCACTCCTGTATCCCTTGGGTAAATTCCTAGTAGTGCTATTTCTGGGTCATAGGGTAGATCTGTTTTTAATTTTTTGAGGAACCTCCATACTGTTTTCCAGAGTGGCTGCACCAGTCTGCATTCCCACCAACAGTGCAAGAGGGTTCCCGTTTCTCCACATCCTCGCCAGCACCTATAGTCTCCTGATTTGTTCATTTTAGCCACTCTGACTGGCGTGAGGCAATTATCTCAGTGTGGTTTTGATTTGTATTTCCCTGATGAGGAGTGATGTTGAGCATCTTTTCACGTGCCTGTTGGCCATACAGAAAATATTTCTAAAGAAAAACTTTTCTTCCTCAATACTGAGAAATATATACTTGTTAATACCAAAGCTATAGTCAATGCTTACATTTAAGTCCATTTTCAAGAACTTGCCAAAATCTCATGTGTCAGTGATAGGTGTATATAATCCAAAACCCTGTATTGTGGTATTCCTCATTGATATTTAGAACACAGATGAAGGATGTCTTTATAAACTGTTTTTTTTTAAATCTTTAAAAAAAAATTTTTATTTTAGAGAGACAGAGAGACATGTGAGCAGGGGAGAGAGGCAGATAGACAGAATCTTAAATAGACTCCACACTCAGCACGGAGACTGACTTAGGGCTTGATCCCACGACCCTGGGATCATGATCTGAGCCAAAATCAAGAGACGCTCAAACGAGACACCGAGGTGCCCCTAAACTAAACACCTTATTTGAAATGCCGGTGATATAATTTACCAAATTGGTGGTAGTCAATAGACAGGGACTGAATTTCATTCAAACAGAATTACAGAGCATGAGAACTAAATGATCTGAATGCTCCTAAAATAGAAATTGGTGCCCTTTTATTCCACCTGAATTAAAACGATGCTTGAGTCACATCCTAGTTCATGGGAATTATAACAAATGACTACTGAAGCAGACTCATAAGATCAGTGCTATGAACACACTGAGATCATACACAATTAGTGCTATGGTTTGATTTTAAATCTTTATTTTTTTAATTTCTGTTTTTTGTTTTAAATCTTTAAAATCTCAAAACATACCTTTTTATTTATTTTAGCACACAAAATAATTTACTCATAAAAGTAACATCCGTTTATAGAATTCCAATAAAATTTTTTCAAAACTTAAAAATAAATAGCACTCTTTTGCAATTCTGATTTTACAGAGAAAACTTTTTGGCACATAATGTTCTATCAAAATAGAAAGCTGAATCACTTTGCTTTGCTTTTCACAACAGAAATAGGCATTCACGCTATCAGCCTTGGGAAATTGGTGACGAGAAAAATTCGCAGGAAAATAGCATCATTGGAAAAATGGGATCTGGTGCCATCTATTGAGTGGCAATGGTAATGTGATCTTGGGTATTAGCCATCAAATTAGGTAACATACAATTGCAGTTACATGCAGCTGCACATGTACACATGTGGTCAAGGCCTGACAGTAACATGCAAAATGAAAACAAATGCTATGTTAGGACTGAGGAATGGATGGATTTTTTTTTCCCCCTTTAAATGCCATCCTACCTTTTAAAGAAGAAGAAATTAGGTAGTGAAAAATAATTGCTGAACATGGGGAATGCTGAAGACGGGAAGACTTTGGTAAATTAAGCAAATGGAAAGTTCTATGATTTAGAGGGACTCAGATAGGGTCTCTTCCTCACGGGGAGGCTGGTGGAAGGCAGTTATGTCTTTGGGTATTTACCGTAGGTCAGAATTAAGGATTTATCTTTTTTTCTACTACTTACATTAAAAGCTAGTTTATTTGAAGAAATTATCAACCCAGACTGCCAATAAAGTGGCACTTAGGAACTGTAATGATAATCGATGCCAATACTGATCATCTGGAGGCACCAAAAACCCTGAAGGGCTTTTCTGATTAGCAAAGAAAATTTTTGTTTTGTTGACTGCTCAAATAGACCTTCTCCATACCAACAATAATGTGAGTTTGCCACAACAGCTGCACCACAACCCTGACAGTCTTGGAAAGGTAGGATTCCTGCAACATTTTCATGGACTAGCAAGTTTATTTATTTATTTTTTTGGTAGCTTTTGAGAATGTTACTTTCTTATTCTGCCAGGATGCCTTGAGTACTAAGAGGATGCCTAAGACATGTTTGTGGTTGCTCCTTCATAATACTTCTCGTAATCCATAATTTGTTTCTTAGCCATCCCCTAAGAGGGCAGGGGGCCTTGTCTATCCTGTTCATCATCATATACCCAGCACTTAATTATGTTTGGCACATGTAAATGCTCAATAAATGTCAGTTGGTTGAGTGAATAAATGAATGAATTTTGTACAGTCCAACAGACCTAGGGGGAAAAAACAACCCGCACAAAATGAGGAAGACTATGATGGAAAGGAAGAAAAATAAGCAACAATCAGTTGGAGGTGGGGAGGGTAGAACTGATGTAAAAAAAAAATTGTCATCATTCAACAACTGATAAGATCTGTTTGAGATTCAAACTATCTGAAAGATTTTAACGAAGTTAATATAAAAACAAAAGTCTTCTCTGGAAGACTCATTTATAATAAGTTAATGAAAACCCTGTTATTACATCAAGATGTTATAGGAACCTAGTGTTTTGTTGTTTCAAGATGGAGAACACTCTGCTAAATACACCAGGTGAATGTCTACAGCCCCATACAGGGAGCTCAGCACATTAAGGACTTTTTCTTGAATGGTGTCAACTTGCTCAGAAGGACAGTAATCGTCCAGACTTGACCTGGAACCAAGAAGGGAAAGAAAAAGAAAAATACACATAAATGTGATCATACTGTGCAGTGAGGAAAAGTCTGCATGTGTTGATTTCAATATAAAATAGAAACGAAGGTGTACTGAATTTTGGAATAATAACAGTTGGAAGCTACTAAATAGTTACTCTATGTCGGGTACATTACATTATATTCTTTAATCTTCTCAGCAACTCTATGAAATAGGTACTTTTACTATCCCTTTAAAGGAATCTAAACAGAAAGATTAACCTGCATAAGTCACATAGCTAGTAAGTGCTAGTGACAGGATTTAAAATGACACAGCATGCTTCAAAGCCTCAGTGCTTTATCATTAGACTGCTGTTTCCCTTAGAGGGAGATATGGGAAATACTGGGGGTTCTTAAGTGGGTGGACATCTTTCCTATCCTTTTATTATGGGTACACTAGGGCTAGAAATTACAAGGGTAGAGTCTTCCTAACTGATAATAGGTTTCTACTTCTACAAACTTTGTTAACAAGCATACAGAATTATCCAGAATCAAATGTGGAGATGTGCTGGTATTAGGATTAGTTTCCTAGATGGTATTAAGGAGAAAAGAGCAAAGTAGGATAAGGCAGGAATCTGTATCTTGGTGACTCTTTGTAGAATCACCAACTACAACTTTAGTTACCAACTAGTTACAATGTCACTGACAATTATAGCCAGATTACGTTCTGAAATGACTTGATCAGCGTTTCCAGGTTCTGGACTCGGGTGAGGAAAGCCATTTGAGGAGGATGGATTGGAAAGAGTGGCATAGAAATCTTTATGGAAGGAAATGGAGGGGTGTCTGGACGGCTCAGTCAGTTAAGTGTCCAACTCTTGATTTCAGATCAGGTCATGATCTCCCGGCTGTGGGATTGAGCTCTGAACTGGGCTCTGAGCTGACAGTGTGTAGCCTGCTTGAGATTCTCTCTTTCCCTCCCCCCCCGCCCCACTCTCTCTCTTTCTCAAAATAAATAAAAATTAAAAACAACTTAAAAAGGGGTGACTGTGTGGCTCAATTGGTTAAATGTCCAACTTTGGGTCAGGTCATGATCTCACTGCTCGTGAGTTTGAGCTCCGCCTTTAGCTCTGTGCTGACAACTCAAAGCCTGGAGCCTGCTTGGGATCCTGTGTCTCCCTCTCTCTCTGCCCCTCCCCGCTCATGCTCTGTCTCTCTCAAAAATAAATAAAAAACATTTAAAAAAAACACAAAAACTTAAAAAGAAAAGAAGGAAATGGAATTAGTTATCTAGTCCTTGTCACAAGTATTTTAGACCTAAATAATCTGTGAGACATAATCTGTGAGACTTCTGATAAACTCATTCTATTCTCTGGTGATCAGGTTATTTTTGAGACTAGATGTAAATATTTAACACACAATAAATAAGACAGAGCGATTAAAATTATTAAATACTACCTAATATATACATATGGATAAAGACCTACTTCAAGAAAGTATCATATATAAAAGTTTAATTTATAAGCCTCAATCAGTCAAAGCTTTCTGGCTTCTTTAAAACAGTTAGAGTAGTTCTTGATGGAAACTACCCCCAAGATGTAGTTTTGGAAATCTGTTGGTGCATTTTTGATTGTCACAATGACAACCGAAGGGCCAAGGTGAGAGGACAGGGCTGCTAAAATGCTTGCAACATGCAGGACAGTCCTGCACTATGAATGTGAATATGAATACTTGTCCTGTGTCCTACATACTTTTTTCCAAAGTTCATGGAGCACTCACATAAGTGAAAACCATTTTTAATTTTTTGAGCCTAGAATTTAATACTCTTTTACATATGAACAAAGTATTTTTGAAAATGAATTAAATATAAACTATATTTCCCAAGAATGCAACTACTCTGTATATTGAGGGAAGATTGGACTTTAAGTTTAGAACTTTACCAGGAAATTGTTATGACCAGAAAAAACATGTCACATGGGGCACCTGGGTGACTGTCAGTTAAGCATCTGACTCTTGATTTCAGCTCAGGTCATGATCTCACAGTTCTTGAGACTGAGCTCCACATCAGGCTCTGTGCTCACAGTGCAGAGCCTGCTTGGGATTCTCTCTCCCTCTCTCAAAACAAATAAATAAACTTAAAAAAAAAAACAAACATGTCACTATGGCAGTGCTGTTAGGGTATTTGGCCAATACATCACGTGATTATCTGTCTGCATTTGTAACTGTTACATTTCGAGACTCCTTGTAAAGATGCTAGTCTTGTGTGGCATTTTAATACATATTATTTTATCAATTACTTTTATTTCTTTTATGTTAGGATTTTCTTGTGTGTACACACATATAAACATATGTTTAAATTATGTGTACAGGTATATTATTGCTATAGAATAAATGTTTGTGTCCCCCCCAAATTCGTATATTGAATCCAATCCTCAATGTCATCATATTTTGATTAGATAACAAGGGTGGACCCCTCATGAATGAGGTTAGTGCTGTTATAAGAGACCCTAGAGACCTCCTTCATGAGGTTTACAGGGAGAAGATGGCTGTGAACCAGGAAGCAGGTCTTTACCACACTGAATCTGTTAGTAACTTTATCTTAGACCACCCAGCCTCCAGGACTGTGAGAAATGGATTTCTCTTGTTTATAAGCCACCTGGTCTATGGTATTTTTGTTAATGCAGCCTGAATGAACTATGTAGGTTAGATCAGCTATGAATTTCATTTCAGGATGGTAAAAGGATGTTACAAAATATTTGTCATAAAATATATAAAGTACTAACCTCATAGTTCCATACAAAACCAGCCCAAAGATGAACACAGAAAAGTTTCATTAAATTGTTGTAACTATTCAGCAATTATGTTCAAATTTAAAAAATGGCAGCAGCTAAATATTCATTTGTAGGACAAAGAAATAGGAATTCCTGTGTTCATCTGAATAGTATCACCAACTTCAAAGACAAGATAATAAGAATTGTATGTTTTTTGCCAACCATCACTAAGAGGAAAGAGAAAATACAACATCTGAATTTTGAGCTGAGTAGGTAAAAAATTGGTTAGTAATAGTAATCATTAGATTAACCTGTGGAAACCGTATTAATTTCTTATGGCAGCTGTAACAAATTGCCACAAATTTAGCAGCTTAAAGCAACACAAAATTACTACCTTACAGTCTTGTTGGAGATGAGAAGTCCTAAAATAGAGGGGCTAGCAGGGCTGCATTCTTCTCTAGGTTCTAGGGGAGAATGTTTGTCTTTCCAGTTTCTGGAGGCTGTCTGCATTCCTTAGCCTGAGGCCCTATCCTCCACCTTCTAAGCCAGTAGCCTAGCATCTTCCAATTTCTCGAATTCTGACCCTCTTAAAAGGACCACTGTGATCACACTGGTCCACTGGATAATCCAAGGTATTCTCATTTCAAGATCCTTGAGTTAATTACAACTGCAAGGTCCCTTTTCCTATAGAAGGTTACATATCCGCAGGTTCTGGAGATTAGGATGTGAACATCTTTGGCGTACCACTATTCAGGCTACCACACTTACCTTGCAATTGTCACGAGAGTAGGTTTTGGTAAATTTTTCAGTAAATAATATACAGACTGAATAAGATACTCAATTTCTTGTTCTGTGCTGATATGGTGAGGAAGTTCTGAATAATCACAGGTTAGACCAGCCTGGTGAACCTGAAAATAAGAAAATTAAGAATTACACTATAAGGCTTTATTGTTTTTAGAAAATTCTTTAACCATTAGAGGACTTGCTGATACATTTTTTAATAATATTGTGGACTGGGATTGTTTTTTCCTTAACAGCTTCTGTGTCACAGAAGTTACCTATTCTCTCAAGTTTTGAAAGAACTGGCCTGTACATTTGTTTGGGCCTGATGCCTTTTGTAGGAATAACTCCTTAACTATTTTTTTTATTTTATAATTATGGATTAATTCAGTTTCTGTCTTTACTTGAGTCTATTTTGACAATTCATATTATCTAGCAAATTATCTATTACACCTAGATTCTAAAAGCTGATATAAAATTGTACATAATATTCTGGTTTTACCTTTTCTTTCAACATATTATTTTATTTTTAAAATACATGCATGTAGTGCTATATTCAAAGTTTTAAGAGGATACAAGGGAGAGTTTTCCTCCTGTCACCAGTTCCTTATATACCCTTTATGTACAATCAAATAGTACTGACATCCATTTATGTGTCTTAAATGTAAATGACTGATGTTCCAGTCTCATAGCACTAAACTGTGCCTGAAAGCTAGAAGTGGCTCACAGGCTAACATTTTATAACCTTTGCTTGAAGTTTTGAAAACTGGAACTCAAGTATGTCACTGTTTTGCCTACTGTATATAAGTGCAAAGCATGGAAAAAAACCATTAATCTGATATTTTATTGGAGGTTCTGAATACACATCAAAAATTTAACTAGGAACAATCCACGTAGTAAAATGATATGAATGTTCTTTTCTACTGAACTGATCAAAACACTTAGTGTTCTAACCCTGCAGCTATAGGCACATCATATTTGATTACATTATCTGCAACCAAGCCCATGCCATCCCTTCTGTCTTTCAACAAACAATGTACAAACCACTCCCAACCAGTGGAAAATCCAGATGTAATATAATGATTATAGCAGACCTGCATGAAGACACATTCAATAATGTCATGTGAACTCAAAACATTTTTAAATCCTAAGGATCTTCTAACTCTATCACTCTTAATAACTGCCATGAAAAAAGGGGTGGACTAAGGCGTTTGGACTAGCTCCAATTTAAGCAAAATATTCTTTTGCTAATATTTTTTATTCTTATAAAGTTGGCATTAAATCAATACATAAACTTCAGTTCAAGTAAGGTGGTTTAATTGTATTCCATAACTAAATAAAACACTAGAACAAAACAATTTATTGGAAGTAAAAGCAGCAGCAGGAGTAAAAGAAGAAGACTTAGAGGTCTTAGTTTTAGCACAAAATCTGAGAAAAGGCACTTGCACTTCAAATAGGAAATTTTATGCCTCAAATACTGAAAAATGATATACAAATAAAAGAAATTATCATTAGAAGTATTCACTTTTGCCATAGCTTTCAGGTCACTGTTGGCAAACAAAGTCAGCAATACAGCTGATACGGCTGAGATGTACTTGTCAGAACACCTTCTTTTATCTTCCTGCTTGGTTTTTATAATCAGGAAAGTTTTTAGAGGGAGGAAAGAAAGAAGGAGGAAGGGAGTATAAAAATGAATCAATAAAGAAGGGACAACTTTAGAAAGCTTATTTTTTTGGAAAACTTTTCCAATGTTCTGACTTCTAAGAAGTGTGTATTTTTTCATTTCTTCTCATTTTTTAAAAAGAATTCATTTACACTTCCCTGGTACACAAATAAAAGCAAACCACTTAAATAAAAAGTACTTTTTCTACCCAGAAAAATGTCTTTCTAAAGGGTCAATTTTATACTGCAATATATTTACCATTTCATAGTCTGGTACTTCCATCCGTTTTTTCAAACTCTGTACAAGTGGAATTAGTGATTCCATTCTGGAAAAAAGCCACCCCTCAATTAAACATCACACCACCTCAACTAAAATTACAGAAGCAAATGATAGATACGTAACATTTAAGGTATATCTTTAACAATACATTTCACATAATTGAGAAATGAAAGATAAAGACATTCAAATATCATCTTAAAATATTAAGAAATAAATGTTTTTTCTTACTTAAAAAAGTATACATTGTGTTAAACGTTGAAAATTAACACTCAAGAAACTGAGATTTTCCTCTTTTTTAAAAATAGAAGCTCTATTGTGATTTAAAATTATTTTGATCAATAAGAAAACTAAGTGCCTTGAGCACATGGTGTTGAAAAAGTTACCCAGAAGTTCAAAAAAAAATTAAGAATATATTTACTGACATACACAATTACACCTGGGAAAGTTCTATACCATTTAGTATACTAACACTAGTGCCTTTAAGTCATTTAAATTTTATTTATTATTTATTTTTGATGCTTTTTATTTTTGAGAGAGTGCACGCAAGCAAGCGGGGGAGAGGCAGAGAGAAATGGAGATAGAATCTGAAGCAGGCTCCAGGCTCTGAGCTGTCGGCACAAAGCTTGACATGGGGCTTGAACTCGTGAACCACGAGATCATGACCTGAGCAGAAGTCGGACTTTTAACCAACTGAGCCAACCAGGTGCCCATTATTAAATTTAAATAGAACTCTTTGGGAGTCCTGACTGATGTTTCTAGTATTTCGTCTTCCCCATCAATATCTATGCAACTGCTAGGAGGGAAAAAAGAAAGCAAGAGGGGGTCATGGAGACCTATCTATCCACTCATTCTGTTACTCTCTTTTTATGAAAAAACTTTCTGGTCTTCTAGACCCTAATCACCTACTTTATTTAATTCTTTTTTTTTTTTCTTTCTGAGGGTAGGAACCCCTGCCCATTTATTATTATTTTTTTAATATGAAATTTATTGTCAAATTGGTTTCCATCTACTTTAGGTACTTCTTAAGGAACAGTGAAGACTCCTTCATGCTGAGGGTCTGGCTCTTCAGGGGCATGGTAAATTTGGGGAGATTCTTCTTGCTGTCTCACCCACTTTTCCTTTGTGCTATTCTATTTTCCCTCCATTCCAATCATGGTCTGGACTCATTTCTGTTGTAGCCTCATTGTTTCTTCAACTCTGTGACAGAACTCTGCAGGTGCTGAAGAGTTAACTGGGCATGCTTACCAGGCACAGTGGGTTTCAGTGAAAGTGGCCCCATCTATAGGCTAGATCCAGGACTCCAAGGTTTTCATGCTATTTTAAGTTTTAAACTCGGCTTGAGACATCACAAATTCACAAAATAGTAGGTACTTTTCAATGTTTCTAGGAAGAATCATGTTCTGTGAGATATTTCTAGATCTCCCTCTTCCATCATAATTTCAAGAAGGAGGGAATCATTTTTTGAATGAGTTCCCTATACTGAAGAAGAAGAGCATTAACTGATGTTAAAGCGCCTGGACAATATTTATTGATGTGATGAATACAATTATGGTTTTTATTCCATACTACTCTTTTTTTAGAGATAATAAAGTTTTATAATGTTTGTATTTCAGGGAGGTTTCTCAATATTTGAAACAAAAATTACACTGAATATTTTGAATAGCCATATTCAATGGGCTAATATTTTGAATTAGCCATACAATTCCTCTCTCCAGAGGCAACCTCTATTCCAGTTTCCTATGTATTCTTCTAGAAATCTGATGAATTATTACCAATAACAATGACATAATAAGCCTTAGTGGCCCAAAGTACTATGATTCTAACTTTCTAATTTATGTTGGTATCTTATGACTGATTTCTTACATTTACACTGTGGAGAATAATCTGTTTGTGAGAGATCAATTTGAAAATAAGCTGGTTCTGGTCTTCCTATGCTCATGGGGACAAAAAAGTTGATGTCTGATGGTTCCATTTTAGTTTTCAGGCTTTTTGTTGAGTCTATATGATTTAAAGAATTATTTCAAAGACTCAACATCACTAATCATTAAGGAAATGCAAACCAACACCACAGTAAGAAATTACCTCACATAAGTCAGAATGGCTAGTATCAAAGAACAAGAAAAGAACAAGCGTCGGTGAGGATGTGGAGAAAAGGAAGCCTTTGTGCACTGTCTGTAAAAATGTAAACTGGTACAGCCACTATGGAAAATAGTATGGAGGTTCCTCAAAAAATTAAAAATAGAAATACCATATGATCCAGTAATTCCACTACTTGGTATTTATTCAAAGAAAACAGAAACACTAATTTGAAAAGATATATCCACTCCTATTGTTACTGCAGTATTATTTGTTATAGTCAAGATATGAAAGCAACCCAAGTGTCCATCGACAGACAAATGAATAAAGAAAACGTAACACAGATATATGCACATACACATGTCTATGTATACAATGGAATATTACCTAGACATAAAAAAGAATGAAATCTTGACATTTATGACAACATGGATGAACCTAGAGTATCATGCTCAGTGAAGTAAGTTTGATAAGTACCACATGATTTCACTTGTGCAATCTAAAGCAGGACAAATGAACAAACAAAAACAGAAACAGACTCATAAATACAGAGAACCAGTGGCTGCCAGAGGGGGTGGGGAGACAGGTGAAACAGGTGAAGGGGATTAAGAGGTCCAAATTTCCAGTTATAAAAATAAGTCACAGGAATAAAAACTAAAGCATAGGGAATACAGTCAATGGTATAATAATATTGTATAGTAACAGGTGGTAACCACATTTATTGTGGTGAGCACTATAGAATATATCGAATTGTCGATTCATTATGTTGTATACCTGAGACTAATATAATATTGTACGTCAACTACACTTCACTAGAAAAAAATAGAATTAGTTCCAAGAAAAGTAACTACACTATTTATGTCAACATTCTTTCAAACTTGCTTTTTAACACTAAAGGCACTCTTCACCCCACCCTATAAATCGACAAATGATCACACGAAAAGAACTTTCTCTTCATGTTTTCAAGGTAATGTTAATGCTGAGACAATTGGCCAAATAGATGACCTGATGAAGAATCCAGCTTTCAAATCGTGCTTCCTCATATGATGGGCAGTTTTGACCTTGTACTCATATTGGGTTATCCTTAAAAGGAAGCAAATTTTCACATTTTAATTTACCAATCTAGTAATTTACTTTTTTATTGATAGGTTAATTTTTTTTTTTTCTTACTCTCCTTTGAATGGGGGCTGTCTTACAAATCATTAATCTTCTGTAAGACCCAGCACCACATCTTATGGGGCAGCTACTGCACAATGATTAAAAGCATACCCACTTACTATGGGACTCAGAGCAACTTAAACCTCTGTGTCTTAGCTTCCTCACCTATAAAATGAACACAAAGTCTTAAGATTATTAGAAGGAATAAATGAGATAAATGCAAGAAAAAAATCTTACAACTGGGCATATAGATAGCACCTAGTAAAGGCTAGCTATTGCTAGTAAATTTGTGTTGGCATTTTTTTTTTTAAGATACTATTTTTAAGTAAGCACTACACCCAATGTGGGGCTCCAACTCACAACCCTGAGATCAAGCATCACATGCTCTACAAACTGAGCCAGCCAGCATCCTTGTGTTGGCATTTAATACTAATTTTTAAAAAGTAATTTATCTAGCAAACTTAACAATATATCTAGGACTGAAATAAAGTTGGGTAAAAAATGTTTCAAGGTCTTACCCAGGGTTTGAAGCCCATTTCTGTACCGTTTCTTCATCATCACCATCACACAAATCAGCAAAAGCAGCTTCTAAATCTTCTAACTGATGAATTCGAGTATCAACACAATCTACCAAATCTTCCTTTAAGTACATTGAAAAGCCAAGATTATAATTTTTCTTTGAAAAAACAAGTGAAATTCCATTACAATGAAAATATCAGTTCAATTAGTTAAACCATGACTTGTAAGTACTAACCATGGGTTTACCCAATAAACACACAAAGATTCTGGTGAGATGTCCGAGAGCACTCTAACGGGCTATAAGATATTATTAGATATGTAACAGACAAAACACAAAAGAAATAAATGAAGGATACCTCTGTCAGGTTGGTATCAGGCTTTTTAAATTGGTACAACTCTTGTAAGATTTTGTATTCTTCCTGGAAAACAAAACAAAAACCCATATAGTAGGGGAAAAAAACCTAATTTTTTTGATGATATTCTTTAAGTAAAAATGGCTGTGATATTAGGAAGATAGATAATTATTTAAAAATCAGTCTGTGAAAATCCAGCAAATGTATAGTTCAGATATCGTTATAAACACTGTCATTTCTATACTGACAAGAATGTATGAAATAGCTATGGAAAAGACTTGATATGAAAGATTTTTAATAATATTCTACTCTACAAATTGGTACATCCTAGGATCTAAACAGATTTTCGCTATTTACAGGAAATATACATGTCCTGAATAACAAAAGAACGTTCCATGTTCACTTTGCAGCCCTTTCCCTAGCTGCAAAAGAGAACCCTGAAATTTAAAGGTGATAGGGGAGGCAGTTACAATGGAAGAAGGATACTTTCTAAGCACTGACTTTGCAGGAGAGTGTCTCTCTTCATTCAGCACACTAAATAGCCCCATTATACATGGGTATATCTGGCTCCAAAATCCCATTTAGGAGTATTGTTGAGAAGAAATTATATGCAAGAGCTGAAGTTCACAAAGCACAGTGTTGTGCCACTACCCTCACTGTAATAATCCTGTGACTTGGGTGTGATTATTTTGATTTTATACTTGAACTGTGGGTCAGAAAGGTTAAGTAACTTTCCCAAGAAGCAATAAGCAGAAGCAACAAACAGAACTTAACTCTGGACTTCTGCACATGCTCTTTAAAAAAGGTAAACAAGTGACTTTAACTACATTAAAAAAAAGTCTATTAAATTATAAAGTACACTACATGCTCTTTTCCAAAAGTTCCATAGTACCAAATGGTATAAAGGATACAAAAATCTCCACTACCCAGGTTTCCTGATAGTACTGGAAAAGGAATACCTGCCATTAAGTTCCTTATGTAACTTTTTAGAAATTTTCATTAAAAATATTTGATGAGTATATTTGTAAAATAAATTCCTAAAGTCAGTTTCTTCAGCTTTCAGACATGCCTATTCTTCAAGTTTTCTAAATAGCTCTAAGGTCATTTCATAATTCTAAGAACTTGTGGTTATAGTCACTGGCTCCAAATACAACAGCAGGAAGAAATAGAGAGCAATTTTTCTCCCTTATTTACAAGTTGGGAAAATACTCTAGGTCCCCCATTCTTGTTCCAGATTATACTAAATCCTCAAATCTTACCTATTTTTAATCATTACCTACTTAGAGGTCTTTAATAACTTAGATAAACCACCATGGCTTCTTATACGTACATATTATGATTGTAAGGTGCAACATCGTTGTTATAATCAAACACTGAATTTGGATAGAAAAAATACAGTTGATCTGAATCACTGAAATAGGTCTGAATAACCTCCCAAATGTTGAAGAAAGCAGTTGTGCCCATAAAATGCACCTAGGAATGCTCATTTGGATCATGAATTTACCAGTTTCTTAAATGCCTAGTTCTATCTCAGATCTGTGCATACTAATATTGTCTGGTGATTTGCATTTAAGATCTGATGAGGTACCCTGCGGATTAGAGGCCTGAATCATTAGCTGCAAATAGTACATGTGTGATCAGGCACCTGATTGTTCAGTGAAAAATCTGTCACACAGGGCTTTCTTTACATGTATAGAATATCTCTGGAAAGATACACCAAGAAACTGGTGATGTTTCTTTCTTAGTTTTTTCAACTACCCATGTACGTATTACCTCAATAAACACAAAATAAATACTATCTAGAGCAGGGATTTGCAACCCACAGCTCACAACCTGTTTTTGTATGGCCTTCAAGTTAAGAAAGGTACATATAAACTTCAATTTAAAAAAAGGTATGTATAATTTAAAAATGTTTAAATACAACAAGGAAGAATGTGTGATAGAGACCATATGGGACCCCCAATAAAGTAATTAATATCTGGTTGCTTGCAGAAAATTTGCTGAGCCCTGATCTAGAGAAATGTCATACAATTCTCAAGATCTACATTTTAAAAATGCCACTTGTTTACCTGAGTGAACATTTCTTTGAAGGGATTCTTGACTGAAAAAAAATCCAAGTCAATATCCAAAACAAATGCATCCCCTTTCCTCAAAATTTCTAGAATTTCCCCAGTGCTGACTGTTGTCTGGCATTCTTGGCTTTCAGAAAAGCATGGATGTGACTGCTCTAGGCAAGTTTGGCCCTTCTTCTGTGTCACTGTGTCCTTTTCCAGTCCTTCTGAATAAGAGTCACAGTTAGTAGAGGCAGTGTTTTCTGCATCTTCCAGTGCTAGCTTTGGCTTCTTAGCAGAAGACACCGCATCATTTTCTTCTTGATTGTTACAGAGTTTGTAAGGTTTCACCATAATCACATCCAATTGCAAAGGTTTTTGGTTCTCTAGCTGGTCTTCAGTTACATAAAGACCGTCACTTAGAAAGTAATGATCTGTACTTGTAACCCTGCATTAGAGTAAAAAACTATTTTAAAGACAAATGGACAAATTAGCTGACATTTCATATAGTATTTCCAAAGCACTCAGAAACATAACAAAGAACATATTTAACAAAAGCTAAGAGCTATCCCTACTTTTTGTAATTCCTGTTCTTTTGCAGAAATAGCATTCCCCAAATTTTTAGCTGGGCACACAACTGCCCAAAGTAAAGACTGTTAAGTAAAGATTTCATAATCTACCTTGCAGCCAGGTGTGGCCATTTGACTAAGTTCTGGCCTAAGGCTGTGAATGGAAAAGAAGTGTATAAAACCTTGCTCTCCTTTCCTCACTGACTGGCATATGAACATGGAAGTGGCAAGCCCACCTTGGACTATGAGGACAAAGGCAATACTCTAGAGATGAAGCAAAAAGATAAAAGGAACTGGAGTTGCTGAACTGGTAAACTGCCACAAAGGCCCTGGGCTGCATGTGGTAAACTCTCATATGAGAAAGAAATAAATGATCTTCTTTAATTAACCTAGTGTGTGTGTGTTTTTTTAACTTAAAAAAATATTTATTTTTGAGAGAGAAGAGAGGGAGGAGACAGAGCGTGAGTGAGGAAGGGGCACAGAGAGAAAGAGACACAGAATCTGAAGCAGGCTTCAGGCTCGGAGCTGTCAGTAGAATCTGACGCAGGGCTTGAACTCATGAACTGTGAGATCATGACCTGAGCCGAAGTCGGATGCTTAACCAAATGAGCCACCAAGGGGCCCCTTTAAGCTAGTGTTTTGGAGCTCATATCAGCTGAAACTTTAACCAAATAATCACTTACGAGAAAAATTGTATCTGGAAATAATTTCTGTTAACAGAAACTCCCTCCGATGTGTTTCAAAGCTTTGTCAAATTTTATATGAACATATTTTAATATGAAAAGCAACTTAAAAATGTTATACATATGCAGAATGCATTTTACAAGTTACAGATTTCTACTCAGTAAGTTCTTAGCTTTTCACTATTTTATGCCTTAGTAAATACTTTGAAAAGCAAAACTAAGTGCTTCTTCCAGAGGCAGGCTCTATCCAACTAAAATAAAGGTCAATATTTATTTTCTACTCCCCCTCCTCCAGTTATACAGCCTTAAACTTAAAAAGGTATTAATTTTCCAAAATAAGATTAATGACATAATAAAGCTAATATCCAGGCTTCTTACAAATTATGCCATCCTAAGAAAGACAAAGCCTGTATCCTCCAAACTAAATTTGCATTCTTCTTTTTTTTTTTTAATTTTATTTTTAATGTGTATTTATTTTTGAGACAGAGAGAGACAGAGCATGAACAAGGGAGGGTCAGAGAGAGAGGGAGACACAGAATCAGAAGCAGGCTCCAGGCTCTGAGCCATCAGCCCAGAGCCCGACGCAGGGCTCGAACTCATGGACCGCGAGATCGTGACCTGGGCTGAAGTCGGACGTCTAACTGACTGAGCCACCCAGGCGCCCCTGCATTCTTCTTTAATAGAGGACCCTTCACATTCATCTCATCACAAGAGAATGTAGAAAGTCAAGAACATGTTGATATTTATAAAGATAATTACAGTATTGCAATACACATAAAACATTGATTAAACTGCTTATACAACAAAAATAGTTGCACATGTAACTCAAGTCAGAGAATGCTGTAATTTAATTTAGGTTAATTACCTAAAGTTAGTCATAGTACTAAAATGAAAACTCCAAATCTACTTTTTAGCTATTGGATTTACAAAAAACAAAACAAAACAAAACAAAAACCCAAAATGAGATAATTTTGCTTTTCCACTGCTAACTGTTAAATTCAGTGGACAGGGGCGCCTGGGTGGCTCAGTCGGTTGGGCGTCCGACTTCAGCTCAGGTCACGATCTCACGGTCCGTGAGTTCGAGCCCCGCGTCGGGCTCTGGGCTGATGGCTCAGAGCCTGGAGCCTGCTTCGGATTCTGTGTCTCCCTCTCTCTCTGCCCCTCCCCCGTTCATGCTGTGTCTCTCTCTGTCTCAAAAAAAAAAAAAAATAAACATTAAAAAAAAAAATTCAGTGGACAATAGTTATATTGTAAGGAAATAGCATTTCCTTAAATATATAAATCATTAAATATATATATGTATAAGGTATTTCACTGATTTAACGGAATTAGTCATCAATGGAGCCCGAATTCCAGAAGATGGAGACCATATTATTCAAAACCAACTTGACTAGCAACAAAATATAAATGACATGTGAAGAAGGTCCAGAGACATGAAAGCTTGGTTCCTGGTGTTTTGAGAACTATTTAAATAGTTGAGGCTTAATCTGACCCTATCTGTATGTAGAGAACTTACAAGTTATTATGGGGATTCAAAGTAAGATAAAAGAAGAATTCATTCCCTTTCACACTCACAAATATGATGAAATTACCTGATGGTTGTGGTAGAAGTGTCTCTGCCTACTAAAAAGTGATGTTTTCCCTCTCTGATTTGCTGAGCCCACGTGGGATGAAGCCATAGAACATGAGAAAAATGGCCAGCATAAACTGCAGGCATAATCCAATTCTCAATACTTAATTCTCTGGAAAAGAAATAGAAAGCATGAAAGAAATAGAAATAGAAAGAATAGAAAGAAAGAATAGAAAGCATGAGTGGGCTTTCCAAATGTAATTTCACCCAGAACAAGATTTTAACAACTTTCGTAATGACATCAAGGGCTTATTTCCCTTTTTCATTGTACTGACATTTGCACTAACAGTGCAAAGCAATGGTGGGCTGATGTTCTGAGATTAATCAAGGCAACAGCATCAACTCTACTAGTAGTCACTGTATTCTTCACTACCAAACACCACTGACCCCTCCCAAAGCCAGTTTCATGTAAAAAAAAAAAAAAAATCCAGTTTACTAGTTTACTAAACCTTGATCCTGAATATACATTTTAAATAGTCTGTGCAGTAAAATGAGAAATGCACAAAAAGTACTTCTGCTACATACTTTGAGGTACCATGGTTGTTTCAAGGAAAAGTACTTGTGACTGAATTGAAAACACCATTTTTCCTGAAAGAAAGATTGATCAACATACAATGGTTATTCAGACTTGAAATTGAATTGTTGGATTTCCACATTCGAACTGAGCTTTAAGAACCACTACTTGTCAAGTTTTGGTATGGTACTGAATATTCATAATTATCTGAAAAAGCTATGAAAATACTGTTCCTAAATTTTCTTCATATAGTTCCACCAAAACAACATATGGCAACAAATCGAATGCAGAAGGAGATAGAAATAGCTGTCTCTTATAAAGGCAAATATTAAAGAGATGGGAAAAAAACTTAAATATTGTTATTCTTCTCCCCAGATACTTTGCTTTAGAAAATACATTTTTCATAAAAATATCATATTTATGCTAACACATACAGGTTTATTAATTTGAATGAATTATTACTTTAAACATTTCTCAGTTTTAATTTCAAATATGGTAAATGTCAATAGATGTAACCTACACTTAGAAGAAAGCTCAGTAATTTTTAGGAATATACAGGAATCCTGAGACTAAAAAGTTTAAGAATTATTCTACAACTGTGCAGTCTGCATACTTATAACTTTTTTCAATTTCTAAAATATGAAATCTCTAAATTTATAAAAGAGACTAACAACAATGGTAGCCCTACCACATTTCTTTAGAAATTAGCGCTCTAGGGGCGCCTGGATGGCTCAGTCGGTTGAACATCTGACTGGCTCAGGTCATGATCTCATGGTTTGTGGGTTCAAGCCCTGCGTAGGGGTCTGTGCTGACAGCTCTGAGCCTGCAGCCTGCTTTGGATTCTGTGTCTCCTTCTCCCTCTACCCCTCCCTCACTTGTACTCTGTCTCTCATAAATAAATAAATAAATAAATAAATAAAATAAATAGTGCTCTAAAATGGGGTTCTGGAAAAAGTTAACTAAAAGAAATGTAGTAGGCTAAAATTAATTCATGTAAACATCTATCTCTTAATTTTATATTATAAATAAAAGTTACTGCTATGTAACTTTTTACCTGATATGAGTAGACTACATTCTAACAAAATGCATACATAAACTGGCAGAATTTCAGAGAACTTTATTACTAAAGAAAGGCTTATAAGTTAATGTTTATAGATACATTAGGTATGATCCTTCCTGTGGATTGAGGTACAAATTGCGAGGTTGGAAGGACAATACTGGAAGAAAGGATATACAAATTAAAGATGTGTTGCCTATATAATTATTGAATAATGTGTTTAAGACACATTATCTTGTGCCTTAGTATTCAGACTTTTTAAGTGGAGGGGTAGGGAGAACTGGCTCAAGTAACATCTAAAGTCTCTTCTACTTCTTTCATTGGCTGGGCCACATTTTTTTTTTTTAAATCAGATTTTAATTAATTAATTAATTAATTTAATGTTTATTTGTTTTGAGAGAAAGAGAACATGAGTGGAGGAGAGACAGAGAGACACAGAACCCGAGGCAGGATCTAGGCTCTGAGCTATTAGTACAGACAGCAATGTGGGGCTTGAACCCACAAACCAGGAGATCATGACCTATGCCGAAAACTGGATGCTTAATGGGCTGAGCCATCCAGGTGCCCCAGGCTACCTGTTTTTGTAAATAAAGGTCTATTGGAACACAGCTACACTCACTTGTTACATAGTGTCCACCGTTGCTTTCATACTACAGGGGCAGAGATAAGTAGTTGCAACGCAGACTGTATGGCCAGCAAGCCTAAAATATTTAATATCTGGCTCTTTATGAAAAAGTCAACAATTGGTGTAATTAAAATAAAACAGGCAAAGAAAAGAAAAAGAAAACACACGAGCTCGGCAAAGTCTAGTTCCCTTAATAGTTCATCACATCTGCAAATTGTATTTCAAGCAAATAAAAGATCTCTAACAGGGGTGCCTGGCTGGCTGTTGGTGGAGCATGCAACTCTTGGTCTCAAGCTCTTGAGTTCGAGCCCCACACCAGGGGCAGAGTTCACTTAAAAACAAAACAAAACAAAATATCATTAACAAAAATCACGTATTACCCAAAAAGTGTTTCCTTGTCAAACACAGTGTCAGCTGGCATATTCACAGGAATAAGGAGGTCTGGATGTGAATCGAAATGCACAAAACTTATATTACTGGCAGGAAGATGCTTTGAGCCAATGGCCCGGTATATGTAAGGCAGGACCTGTAAAAACACACGCACACATTCAGAATTGGCACTGAAATCATGAGCATCCGCTCAGCTGCAGACTGAGAAACCATGCTAAACGTAGCTGCCCGGAGTTCGAAGCGCACCGAATCGTTAAACGGTAGGCAAATACGAAATCTGTTCGTCCTAGGTGGGTTTAGATAACGTTCTCCAGCTTTTTTCCCTCAGAAGTCCCAGGTTGCACCTCCAAAGGCCTTAATGGGCATCTCTTGCTGCCATCTTGCCCCCAACACAAACTCAGAAGATGAAGCGGGTAAACAGATGGGCTCTCAGGAAAAGACCGGGTAATGAAGACACATTCCGGCATTAAGGGTGTGTTCAAGCCACCCTGGGTCTCCTGGCCTTTTCCACACCTTAGGATGGTGCAGCCGGGCTAGGTAGTCTGTCAAGCTCTGTGGCTCTAGATTTAAACCGGAAATGGGACAGCACCGCTTAACCCACGCTTGGCTTTTGCTCAGGTCCATGCACTCTATCTCTAGGTCCTGGGAAACCCAACTTCCCGCCTCTCCTCTTAACTTTCTCCATCCATAAATCCGGAGCCCACTCCTTCCCTCTTTCATATCCGGACAATCCCCAAGGTCTACTAATTAAAAAAAAAAAAAAAAAAAGTCTTAGATGCATGATCCTCCCTCATAGGCTTCCAGAAGACCAGATAAAGGCACCATTTTAGCTACTCCAAAGTAGCCCTGCCATAAAAAATAGAAAACACCTTCAGTGTTTACAAACGCAGGGCTCTGTGTTAGAAGATTCATAAGGAAGCTTTTTAATGTTTATTTTTGACAGAGAGAGAGCGCGAGAGAGCGAGCGAGAGACAGAACGCAAGCGGGGGAGGGCCAGAGAGGGAGCGAGACGCAGAATCCGCAGCAGGCTCCAGGCTCAGCGCTGCCCGCACAGAGCCCCAGGCGGGGTTGAACCCCCGAGACCGTGACCTGAGCCGAAGTCGGATGCTTAACCGACTGGGCCACCCGGGCCACCCCATATTGAAGGATTTATGTACACACCCAGCACACAATACTAGCAGCGGCCCTACGGGTGCTAAGGTGATAGTCCCGTTTCGCAGATGACAGCCCACATTCTTTGCTAAAACCTTCCCACCTACACGGCAGGACTGTGTTGGAGACGCCAGGGAGAGCTGGAAGCCTCCGTTAAGAAGCAGGTAAAGGACACGGGACTCTGCAGTCAGAATGCGCAGGTTCGAAGCCCGACGCCACCAGTTGTTGGTTGTGGGATTTCTGGGCAAATCGCGAGGGTCAAATGAATTGCCCGACGCATACTCAGCGAACCATAAATGTCAGGGCCTGTTCCTCCCAGTTAGTCATTTTGGTGTTTTTTTCCCCACAGCAATGGAACTCGCGCGGGTAACAAATTCCGATTATCTCCGGCCTTCGATGCCGAGGCTCCGCCGCCTCCCGGGCCCTCACGCGATTCTGCCTCAGGACCCAGCAGTCGCCGGCTCACCTCCTGGTGATCCTCCACGACCCACACTGGGAGTTTGGAGTAGCGCCGGAGGCGAGCGCGCTCTCCCACAGAGTCTGCGCTCATGGTTTCCCTGTCAGCGTCCTTGCCAGCCGCAGTGCCGGGGCTAGGACTCCCGAAAGCGGGAGCTGCGGCCTCACAGACCCTCCCGGGTGGAAACGCGCGCTCACCCGGTTGTGGTTCCTTATTGGAAGATGTAGAGGACAGGGGGCGGGCGCCGAGGGGTTCTACAAAGACTATTGGCTTAATTATCCATCGCTCTAGTTGACGGACCAATCACTGCGCACAAGGCGCTGTGGCCAGCCCAGAAGCTTTCTCTGTAGAGGTCCAGCTTTCTCCGGTTTGCTTTTTAATTTCCTCGGTTTCCTGTTCCGGAGGCGCGGGAGGCGCTACAGTCCTGGCAGCTGTAGAATAATCCTAGCTTTGCTTTGACGGCAACCTCGCGGCGCGAGAGCCTTTTGTAGGTAAAAGGGGCAACTTGCGGGTGTTGGAAGAGGGAGCGTTTCCGAGTGTCCGGGTTTAAACGGGGCTAAGAGCCCGGGGCTGGGGCGAGAGGCGCCTTTGAGTTCTGGTCGTGCAGCCCCTCTTCAGTTCTGCAGCTAAGGGCAAAAAAGCGACCCTAGGCCCGAATCCCGCAAATAGAAATGAAAAATGAGACCTTTCATTCATTTGTGGAACGCAGGCGGTGGTCCAGGCCCGGGGCTGCCGGGGTCTCGGAGTGCCGCGAGACCCTGAGCCCAGCGCTTGCCTCGTGGGGCTCACAGTCTGGCGGGAGATGCAAACAGGGGAAACCGCAACTACAGATGAGCTCGACGAAGGTGACCGGCCTGCAGATGCAAGTGGGGGGAAAGGTGTTCTTAACGTAGTTGCGCACTTTGCAACTCTTTGAGCATAGGCTGATGTTCCTGGTCGTGTTAACTGTACAAAGCAGTTCCCTCAGTTTTCCTGCTTCCAGACAAGCAGTCTAGGAGTAGACCTACGCCGCAAACAATTTTCCAGTTGCAGTGAATTCCTTGACTTTTGAATTAAAATTTGCATCCATAAGATAGCCCGACTATGCCTTTAATATGTCAGTTTCATAATTAGTGTTTTCAGATATTCTCTCCATAGAAACATCCATGAGGATCTAATCCTGAAAGTATAACTATTACACACTGTCCAACAGTGTTAGTGTTCCTGTTTCGCACCTCTAGGTTCAGTACACTCCTTTGTATTCCTCTAGACGCTGTGTTGAAATCTTTTCTCTTGTTTATTGCTTTATTTAAGGAAAATGTATTTGTAAGTGGATTGAGAGCTTGAGTCTTGCAGGCTGTGTGTCTTACTCAACTTGGAGTCTGTGGGACCTGTGACATGTATAGGCTCGTTGAATATTGTATGAATCAGTGAAAAGGTCCACTCTTTGGTTTTGATAATGCCAATCTGTGCTGGATATATGTGAAAGGGAAATGTACAGTAGCAAGTAGAAACATATGCCATTGGTGAGATAGTAAACATTTATTGACCACCTATGTGCAGGATGTTCTGCCAGGAGCTGTGAAGGATACAGAAATGACTTATGAATCAACCCATGTCCTCAAGGAGCTAATAACCTAGTGGAGAAGTTAGAAATGTACACACATGACTATAATATGAGGCAGTCTCTGGTAAGTGCTGTAAAAGAACTAAGTATGGACTAAGCAATGGTAGTCTAGGGGGAGTGGGGTTATTTTCTAAAGGGAACTAGGCAAGGCTTCCCGGAAGAGGTGGCATTTGTAGGTAGATGAAAATTCAGTGGGCAGATTAATATGAGTAGGGAATTTTAGAAGAGTGGGAGCAAAGAACAAGCTGGCTGATAGCACCTGGTAGGTTAGGCAACTGGGGAAATCTGGGATCATAGGCACTTCACAGGGAAGGTAATGGAGGATAAGCCTGCAAGAAGTTGGGTCCAGGTTGTGAAGGGCCTTAAATGCCAAACATGGAGTTTGAATTTGATTCCATTGGCCGTGAACCATAAGTAGCCTGTGGTGGCAAGATCAACTGGGTAGGTCCTGGGTTTATCATGAAGGTCTTAGCCTGAATAATAATCATAAGTCAGACCATATTTGGTGCCTACTAGTTATTAAGCACAGTGATTGGCACTGCTATATAATCTGAAATTATTTTCGTGAGCCTTTTGAAAATCTACCTTAAGCCTATTGGTAAAGCTTTTAGTTAGATAGACTTTAAGAGGATGCTTCTGCATTAAAGTTCTTTGCACTTAATATTTATTTATTTAGTTTTTAAAACCTTTTGCTGAAGCTTAAGTATTTGGAAAGCCGTTCATGTTCACAGAATTCTTCAGTGGAAAGAGTTGAGAATGAAATCAAGGATAACTGTTGTGTTTACAAAGTTATTTTGTTAGTATGCTAAGTGCATTAGAGAATGCAAAAATCAATGTTAAGATAATTGCGGACATTAGCAGTTTGGGAAACATTTTTATGTGTATTTTATTCTTTCTGTTCTCTCTGTTCTGTTTTATTCTTTCTGTTCTCCCTATTCTTTCTGTTCTGTTCTCTAGAGTTTATATTCTCTGTGGAAGATGTGACGTATCCAGACAGTACGTCATGATGCAAGGCAATACGTGGTGAGTAGTGTGACAGTCATGGCAGGGGTTTTGGAAGAACAGAGAGAAGAAGAGAAACACTGGCACTGGGCCCTGAGAGTGGGAAGGATTTATATATGTGGGGAGAGGAAGAAATGTGTTCATGAGGGCCATGTACATAGTTAGGAACCCAGACTGCCCTGATGGAACTTACAGTTCTGAGGTGCAGGCAAACATGAAAGGTGGAATTAATTGTGAATTGGAATTACTGTAGGAGCTGCCAAGAAGAAGCACAGAGTGTGAGAGCAGGGAGCCTGACAAAGGCCTGGTAGGTTGGTAATAGTGATTGTAGAAAGGCCAGCAGTGGCGTTATTATTGTAGCCAGGGGAGAAACAATGATGTGAAGTGGATGAACTCCGGAAGTATTTATGAAGTAGAAGTGATGGGAATTTAAAATAAATTTTTGGCTAAGGGGGATAAGGGAGGAGAAGTTGTCAGATGTATGTCAGATGTATCCCTGGTGTATGACTTGAGGAACAATACATGTTATTATCTATTGAGATAGGCAACACTGAAACGGGAGCCAGTGGTATTGTCTTGGCGGGGAAGGTCATTAATTCCTTTTGGGACATGTTATGTTGAATTTGCAGAGTCTCTGCTGAGTGTGGAGGAAGGTGAAGACAGGGAGATACTGGTGCAGGTGGAGAAAATGTGGGGTGTGTGGGTGGGATGACATGGCACAGTTCACACTTTTGGGGAGCCTGAGCGAGGACATAATAGCAAACGTTTAAACAATGGGATGTTGAGTTGGTCATTCTCGAGGAACAGCTTTAGGGAGTGACGGAGTCCAGGGACTGAGACAGGGGAAGAGGAGTTTATTGGCCTTGAGGAGTCTGAGGTGTTACAGAGAACTCAACGTTAGATGGGTGGAATATTCCTGTGGCTGAAGGGGTCTGTCAGTTGCTCTTGAAGATGATCAGGCATTGTGAAACCCAGCTTATGGTGAGTTTTTAGTTCTTTTTCCCTTTTCTCTTTTTCTTTCCTCCCACAAAGTCATAGAATGTCGTTCCACCCAGGACGAGGGTGTCCCCGAGGGCGAGGAGGACATGGAGCCAGACCCTCAGCCCCAGCCTTCAGGCCCCAAAATCTGAGACTACTTCACCCTCAGCAGCCTCCTGTGCAATATCAATACGAACCTCCAAGTGCCCCTTCCACCACATTCTCGAACTCTCCAGCTCCCAGTTTTCTCCCTCCACGACCAGACTTTGTACCCTTCCCTCCACCCATGCCTCCGTCAGCGCAAGGCCCTCTTCCCCCCTGCCCTATACGACCCCCCTTCCCCAACCACCAGATGAGGCCCCCCTTCCCAGTGCCTCCCTGTTTTCCTCCTATGCCGCCTCCGATGCCCTGTCCTAATAACCCCCCAGTCCCTGGAGCACCTCCAGGACAAGGCACTTTCCCCTTCATGATGCCCCCTCCTTCCATGCCCCATCCCCCACCACCTCCAGTCATGCCACAGCAGGTCAATTATCAGTACCCTCCAGGATACTCACACCATAATTTCCCACCTCCCAATTTTAACAGCTTCCAGAACAACCCCAGTTCTTTCCCACCCAGTGCTAATAACAGCAATAGTCCTCATTTTAGGCACCTCCCTCCATACCCACTCCCAAAGGCTCCCAGTGAGAGAAGGTCCCCAGAAAGGCTCAAGCACTACGAGGATCACAGGCACCGAGATCACAGTCATGGGCGAGGTGAGCGGCATCGGTCCCTGGATAGGCGGGAACGAGGCCGAAGTCCTGACAGGAGAAGACAAGATAGCCGCTACAGATCAGATTATGACCGAGGGAGGACGCCGTCGCGTCACCGGAGCTATGAGCGGAGCAGGTAAGGCACAAACACGTGTCTTTTTAATGAACTGCAGAGGTCCAGACACGGGCCATTTGGGTTTCTCTGCAAACCAGACCAAAAAAGTTCAGCAGTGCATTTTGATTTATAAAGGGAAGAATACATGTTCTGGGCTGTTTTAAAGAGGGAGAGACAACTGACATGTCAGAAAAAGCCACTTTTGAAAAGCATTTCAAAATTAATGTAAGCTCATTTCAATGAGTGTAAGCTGATTACGCTGTATACAGCTGACATTTTACTGGTGATCTAATGAAAGTTCATTAGGTTTTTCGCATGTTTTTTGCATTATCGTATTTACTTTTGTTGTATGATCACCGTGTCAGCTTACAGCACCTGAGTTCTTTGGAATTGATCTGTGTATGTTATCAATTAGGAATCAAAGTAGTGAAGCAGAACTTGCTTTCTGGTTTTTAGGATAAGTGGGAGTTTATTGTACGTAATTGCCTTCTTGTTTTGTTTCCTTGTAAAGTGCAATGACATTGGTTACACATCAAAGTTTTCAAAATAGCTTTTAACCTGTTTTGTTGCATTGAAGTGTATTCATACTGAAGAAAGTTATATTTTAAAAATACCGTTTTATTCCAGATTACATGTTTTTTTCCCCCAAAAGACCAAATATGTACATATATAAGGAAGTAAGGTTTCCAGCAGATACTTCTTTTTTTGTTTAAAAATTTTTTTTATATTTATTTTTGAGAGACAGAGACAGAGCATGAGCGGCAGAGGGGCAGAGAGAGAGAGGGAGACACATAACTCATAGTAGGCTCCAGGCTCTACGTTATCAGCACAGAGCCTGATGTGGGGCCTGAACCCATGAACTGTGAGACCATGACCTGATCCGAAGTTGGACGTTTAACCTCCTGAGCCACCCAGGTGCCCCTCCAGCAGGCATTTCTAAACTGAGATTCATAGATGGGTTTGTAGAAATGTTCTGAAATTAATATGCAGCATTTTATGTGTATGCATGTTTTTCTGTAATTAAATTGGTAGCTTACAGCAGAATCTCGAGGTGGTGTGAATCTATTTCTTCAAAAGTCTAAGAACTATTGGTGTAGATGGAAAATACAAATCTACATATTTTTTTGTAGAGAACGATCGTACCAATTAATTTGTACCTTTGGCAAACTCTTTGTATCATTGAAGTTTTCCAGAGGTGGAGCTAGTAGTGGTGCTTCTCTTTCTGTCCCTTATGGTGTGTTTACCCTCATTGTCCTGTGGCACTTCTGTGCTAATAATAAAAATGTTCGAGCTCCCCAAACCAGGTCACTTCACTATGTGGGTCTAGAGAGCTGGTGTTGGCTCCTGTGGCATCACTTTGCTTCTTGGTTTCCATGTTTTTCTCGTGGCTGTTGGCTTGATTCTGACTGAACATTTTGCCAGTAAGTGGTGGTGGTCATTCTCAGTCTTGAAGGGAGTTACTAATGCTTGGAGGGTTGGAAAGAAAATGTGTTGTGTCCTCTCCCTGATGCCCAGTGGAAGATGGAAGGGAACTTGCTTCCTGCAGGGATGACTGATTTCTGGTGGGCCAGAGCTGACTGAAGTTGGTGGACTTTAAAAAATATTTTCAGCATGAGTTATGTCTCTGGTCAATTTTGTCCTTAATTATTCTGTGATGGGTTAATTAGCAGAGGCTGTGATAGTTTATTTTATAATTTTGTGGCAAAAATCTGATCTGAAAAGTGTTTGTTAATAGTTTTCTGTAAACCTTAAAGTGATAATCTTTTTTCTGGGGACACACTTTGTTGCAAACTTTAGCATTCTAGAAGGCACTTTTTTTCCTATTTGGGGTGCTGCACTTAGAGGAGTTTTTAGGGTTCTGCTGTAAAACATTCTGTAAAATTCTTCTGTAAAAAAATTCTTGCATCAGGTTTTAATTTGGGGCTATGTATTTGTTTAAAGAAATTCATGTCCTGTCAACTGAGGATCTCTATCAGTAAGTGAAATTAAGTGCTGAGAATTACCACCAATCTTCGTTATCCTAAACCATAACTCCTTTACTGTGAAGGACCTGTTTAGGCAGTTAGTTCATCTTTCTAAATGGCCTTTATTTATGTTGGAGTTGTTTTGTAACATCCTTGGGGGTGTTTGTCCTGGAGCTGCCCCAGTGTCATGGCCACATTATAATCGGCTCCCTTTGAGGTCTTATGTAGAGTGCCAGTCACCTGTCTTATATGGAATGTTTTTGTGAAATAAAAATGGGGTGTGTGAAGTCCCAGTGTAACTGCTAGAAGTATATTGGAGAAAACCAAAACTTCACAAATTTGTGCATTAAATTGTGTTGAGTCTATTCAAATTCTATAGTCTGTCCTCTGGCTACTTGTCCCCTTATTCCTTAGGATAAGTCAGTCTATCCTTCTTCAGATTCCATCTTTCTTCTTTTTCTTCTCCTCCAAAATGTGCTTGAATAGTAATTACCAGATTGTTTTAGGACAAACTGTTTTTAGAAGAAGTTTGTGAAGAAGTGGATCTATGTATTTGTTATTATGAAAGATCAAAATTACTATGGGGAATGGGAAAAGAAACAGCCATAGATGCAGTGCACTGAGCACGCTGTTTTGCAGTGTGGTGGGACTGGTGCAATGGCTTCCTATAACTGAGTGGTGTCAGAGCACAACAATCCCCATAGCTGTCCTGTTGAGTACAGTGTGTAGCCATCAGGGAGCTAGTATTATATACCTTATATATCTATCTCAGTGCCTGCAGCTAAGGAAGAGTCTTTGGAAGAGTAACCCAAACGTTGTTTTTCTTGCTCTAAATGTGTTCATTACATAGTGTTAACTAATGTGGTTTGTAACCAAATTGGCCTTTTCAGTTCATACCAACTCAGAGGTAGCAGTCATCATCAGAAGTGTCATTCTCAAATGCAAAATTCTATTGCCTAGATGTTAAAATACAAACAAAAATCAAGAGTGTCCTTTCAATAGAGTTTGATTCGGAAATTATTATTATTGGCAATTATTCTCCACTGCCATCAGTACACATATCTGTTGTGTGTTACTACTCACTAGTTGGGATTTTACTGCTTAAAAGTAAACTGTAATTTTTTAAATTTATTTTTTAAGTGACCTCTGCATGCACTGTGAGGCTTAAACTTACAACCCAGAGATCAAGAGTTGTATACTCTACGCACTGAGCCTGCCAGGCGCCCCAGTAAACTGTAATTTTAGAAGTGTATCAGATAAAGAATGTAGAATCCCAAGCTCTGGCCACTTTATTTTAGACAGCTGGTGTGTCCCTGAGGCTTATGTATATGGTAAAAGTATCATTCAGTGGAATCTTTCTTGAGGAGGGAGTGACCTTTAAGTGAAAAAACATTTCCTGTTTTAATATCTAAACAGTTACATTTTTCTATCAGTTTTGTAAGTTTTGATTTTCAGTGTATTTACATTTCTTCTATTTGGCTATAGGTTGGGGGATATTTTTGATTTCAGACATTTTTATAGTCTTCTTGCTGGACTCAGGCTAATACATTTTTTTTACATGCTGAAATGGGGTGGTTATTTCCCTTAGACTTAGTTGTGATTGACACACACTAGAATTCCAGTTTTGTTCAAGATCTTCATTGTACTTATTAAATAGACTCAGACATTATTATTGTTATTACTAAATTCCCGTTTTACATTGAAAGGTTTTAAAATCCCCTATTCTATTTTACATTGTGTAAACTCTGTCTCTATTTAGAGTTGTTTTCAGATTAAAACACTATTTAAAGGTAAAGTGACTTACAGTCTCATGGCAGTTAATGAATGATACCTAGAACTATAACTCAGGCCTTTTTTTTTTTTTTATGTTTTTATTTATTTTTGAGAGAGAGAGATAACACGTGTGGGGGAGGGGCAGAGAGAGAAGGAGACAGAGGATCCAAAGTGGGATCTGTGCTGACAGCAGAGATCCCGATGTGGGGCTCCAACTCACAAACCGCAAGATCATGACCTGAGCCGAAGTCAGATGCTTAACCTACTGAGCCACTCGGGCGCCCCCAGAGTTTAGAACCTTAGCTTAATTTTTACTATAAAAGCTTTAATTTACATTTATTTGATGGATGAGATTTAGAGTTTTCTAGCAATCACTAGGTAGTAGAGTCCTTTAAAGTTTTCCCTATAGGTTAAATAAAAGAATTGGCTGCTTGGAAGGTCTGGAGAGAAGATTATGATAAATCCCCTTGTTGCTTAGCATCAAGTATGACTTCTTTCTTCAAAGAAAACAACAAAAAATGTCCAAGTTAGTTAACTTCTGTAAAGAAAAAAACCTCCGTTATCCTTTAATAAATGATGAATAAAAATGTCCCATCGAGAATAGTGCCAGAAAAATTCTTAGGTGAGGTCCATTTATTTAGAAGATGAATTTATTCAGTGAAAAGAGATGGTGTTTTTGAGTCTTTCTGTTGAAAACAGCTCTGTGTATTAATTCCTTTAAGAGAGCGGGAACGGGAGAGACACAGGCACCGGGACAGCCGAAGATCACCATCTCTGGAAAGGTCCTACAAAAAAGAGTATAAGAGATCTGGAAGGTAAGCAAGGAGTTGACACTGAAAGAAGTCATAGGATTATCTCCTTGAATTTAGGTTTTGTGCTTCTGCAAACATCACCAAGTCTTCAAAATAGCCTAAGAGTCTGTCCAAAATGCCCTATGAAAAGCTAAAACAGCCAGTAACTTAAAAACCTTTACTTTCAAGATGTATTGATGATGCACAAGGAAAATTTTGATAAATTTCCAAAAATTAGAAATTATACAAGCCACTTTTTCTGACCTCAGTTGCTATAAAACTGTATATGTTAATAATTCAAGGTTTTTAAAGTTTTTTTTTTTTTTTTTTTTTTTGAGAGAGAGAGGGAGAGCACAAGTTGGGGAGGGGCAGAGAGGGAGAGACAGAATCCCAAGCAGGCTCTGTGCTATCAGTGCAGAGCCTGACGCAGGGCTTGAACCCATGAACCCCCGTGAGATCATGACCTGAGCTGAAATCAAGAGTTGGATGCTCAGCCAGTTGAGCCACCCAGGCACTCCAGTAATTCAAGGCTTTAAAAAGAAACCTTGGAAATTCATAATTATGCTCTCAAATTTACTTGTTTCAGAAAAAAAAGAGTAAAACTGCAGCCATACTTTATTTAGAAGAACGACATTGACATTGTTGTAAACCGAAACTTACAGGGTGTAACCAGTTCTATACTGAGAGGTAAAATCATGGTCTTATGTAATGGTAATTAAAAACAGCACTCTGGAATCTGACAGATTTGGGGTCAGTTATTTTCCCAATTTGGATATTAGGCAGAGTTATCTAACCTTTTTAAGCCTCAATGTCTTTGTCTAAAATAAGAGCAGTTTTACTTGCCTTTTTGCATGGTAAGGAGACGTTGAGAGAATACATGTAAAAACACTTAGAACTGGGTCCAAAGTTAGTGCCAAATGAATGGTAACTATGTATGTGTGTATATATATATATATGCGTGTGTGTGTGTGTGTGTGTGTGTGTGTGTGTGTATATAGGTTAAAGTTATATTAATATGTATAAATATGCATATCTAATTACTGTCTGATCACTTGGCTCTACAAACTGGTAGAGTATAAGAAAAGCAGAAAAAAGGATTTAAAGATAAAAAGAAATTAATGAAATAGGAAAAAGAACTATAATACTGTAGCAATATTTGAAAATGAATGCAAGACTTCTTTGAAAGGTTATACAGTTCAAAAAGTGGCAAATCTGGAAAAGAAAAACATACATTCCATTAGGTATAAGAAAGAATGTATCATAAGAATGAAGGGGATTTAAAAAGTATAATATGTTGGTATAAGTACAGATACTATATTTACAAAATTTAAAAACTTGGATGTGATGGGTTGATTTCTATGAAAGCAAAAATTACAAACTTCACACAAGCAGAAAGTTTTAATAGGCCAATAACTGTGGAAAAAAATGGAAAAAGTTGGATTTTTACCACTTCCAAAAATGTATTAAACTGTTCTAGGACACTGATGAAGATGGAAGGGAAAACAGAGATGGCAAAACCTAACCCAATGTAGAAAACTATAAAACAATCTGTTATGAATATGGCTATGAAAATTTTCAGTAGTGCGTTAAAGTAACAGAGTTTATTCCAAGATTGCATGGATATATAGGTTAGTATCAGGACATCTATAATTAATTTTTTGTGTCAAAATCTGTAGAGTTATCTCTGTACCTGTCTATTAGATATTTAAAATAGAACCAGCATCCTTTTATAAATAGAAACTTTGGTAAACTAGGCATAAAAGTAGACTTTTTTAACATGATAAAAGAATATAGAATATTTTTAGAATACTCATAGAATATTATCTTATGATGAATATGATTGATACCATTTCAGAAAAGTCATATTTAATGTTGAAACCTTTCAGGCCTTCCCATACAAGTTAGAAAAAGGATTGAGGCTCCATTGCCTATCACTGTCACCTAACATTGTATAACTGAATGTTATACAATTCAGTTCTTCTTGAAGTGAATGAAAAACAGTGCATTCTCGTGTGTGCCAGGTATTGTACTGGTGTGAGTGAAACATTCACAAGAGTCCCCACTTTACAGGCATGAGAAAGTTAAGTGCTATGAGGAGTACTTTTGATAGAACAATTACATGTTCTGGGAACACAGCAGCGAAAGCTCAGTCTTGGGTAGTCAGAGAAATTGGTAGAGAAATTGGTATATTACCTTTTTTATAATTGGTACTTGAAGTGTGTGTAGGAATGCATTAGAGAAGGGGATGGTGAAGGGAGAGAAAAGAGCACATGGGAAGGTTGCAGTATGGAGAAGTGGCTCTGAGAGGGTTAAGCCTGGAGCTTGGGAAATAAGTTTAGACAGCTTTTGTAGTGATCCGTACAAGAAGTGATTGTGCCTAGATCAGCTCAGTGACAGTGGTAACGGGGAACGGTAGAAGTAACTGAGAGGTGTTTGTGAGATCGAGTCAGTAGGATAACTGATGGTGAGGGAAGAGCAGTCAGCACCTGAGATCTGGTGGCCTCCATTGGGGGTGGGGAGCACTAAGAAAGATGCAAGGTGAGTACAGTTTGGGCATGTGGAATATAAGAATCTGTGAGACAACCAGGTGAAGTTGTGCGGCAGTTTATTGGTTACACAGGTGTAAAGCCCAGAAAAGAGATCCCAGCTGGAAATACTAAATGCCAAGGATAGATGAGATTAGCTAGAGTTTGTTCAGTGAGAAAGGGCCTGAGGAGGAGATAAGGGTAGGAAAAAAAGCCAGACACTGTGTTGGTAGATATTACTGAGGACCCATTTCAGGTTGGTGATTTTTAATGTAGAGTGCTGGAAACATCTTCAGTCTAGTGGTTTTCTTCTCCTGTGCCCAGTAGCTTGTGGGGAAGGCAGAAACTTGGATTCTGTGAGTTCCAACTAATGCAGTGGATGAGAAAATTAAAATCATAGATGTACATACTGCAAAGGAAGAAAAGTTATCATAGCCTGTACTATAGCTTATTGTTAAGAAACAATTTGTAGTTTGAATTTTGAAGTTTGGAGTGCCTGAGACACTTAGCTAAAAAAGATGTTTTGCCCCTGTTTTAAAATGACCCTCTCAAAATCTTAAAAAAAAAGAAAAAGAAAAAGAACATTAATTGATATTCACAACAGACAACCCTGGCCATCCATCATTCAAGACACCTGCCTTAAGAGAAATGGAGTGAGGATATTTTTGCCCGTGTTTCTTGACAATAATAATAAACATTTCATGGGCTTTTAGTACAGGTCAAAATGTCTGTGTTAGACAACCATATTAGCATTTAACTACCACTTTAATAGCTTGGGAATATGGGTAAGTGATGCAGTTTCTAATTCTGTTTCCTCTGTAGGAGATGTTCATATCTGCCTCGTAGGATTCTTCTAAGGGTTAAATGTGAGTGTCAGTAAAGTGCTTAGCAGAGTGTCAGGCTTGCAGTAAGCACTAAAATAAACATACAAACCAAGCCATACCAGTGGGAGGTAAGAGTTGCCATTATTAGCTAATGGTATTAGCAGGAAAATTCAAGAGGATCAGCTAAGAAACAATGAGAATAATTCACTGAAGTTGACAGTTGTAAACAAACAAACAAAAAAAAATCAAAATTAATATCCTTCCTAAATACCAGAAACACCTAAGAAAATGTAATGGGGGAAAAATAGACGTTCACTACAGAAATTTTAATTAAAATAAAATATCTTGATAAGCTTAAAAAATACAGATCAGTGTGAAGAAAACTATCAGTGTAGCTGATGACAAGATGACATAAATGAATGGAGGGCATGCTGTATTCCCATAATGGAAGTAGAAGACAGTGTTGTAAAAATACCAGTTTTCTTCAAAATAATGTACAGTATAATGTAACTTCAGTTGAACTGTGGGTTTTAAACTTTATAATGATTTAAAATAGAAGTGAGAATAATGAAAAATAATAATGCACGGATATTTGAGCAAAATTAAAATGTTCTATACCCATAATTATTAAAACAATTTGATATGGGTATAAAATATTCCAAATATTGAGCAACATTCAAGTATATATAAAAAAATTTACCTCTGTCATAAAATTGTTTCAAATCAGAGGAGAAACTGATGTGGGGACAATTGACAAAACATATGGAGGAAGAAACTAAAGTTAGATTTATGCCTTACATCTTAGAGAGGTAGAATAAAAAAATTTAACGTTAAAAAGTAACTGAAGAAAATAGAAAATATTTATTAATTTTGGGATGGGAAAGGATTCCAAACATAACACTAAGGCTGGCAGTATAAACAAGATCTCTAGGTTTGGCCATGTAAGTCATAGGTAGCAATAGACAGAATTAAAAGGAAAAAGGTTACATTACGTTTGACAGAAGGGCAGTTATCTTTTTATTATTTATTTTAATGTTCATTTATTTTTGAGAGAGAAAGAGAGACTGAGGATCTGAAGCAGGCTCTGTGCTGACAGCAGTGAGCCCGATGTGGGGCTTGAACTCCGAACCATGAGACCATAAGCTGAGTTGGACGCTCAACTGACTGAGCCACCCAGGAACCCCAGAAGGGCAGTTATCTTAATAAAAAAACTTTTTCAATAAATAAAAAAGACTGTACTCCTAGTTTTAACAATACTGGCATAGCATATGACTCAGATGTTCATAAATGAAGTGACCATGAAACGTTATTTCAATAGTGATAAAAAAAATTGCAAGTTAAATAAGACACTTCTTTCATTGGAATGGCAGAGATTAAAAACAGTCATGTTGACAGGATGTGTGGAAATGGGAACTCCCATATGGTTTTGATTTTAGTCTAGACTAGTACTACCTATCTATAGAGAAGCCTTAAAAAAAGTACACATTCTTTGTGTGAAATAATTTGACAGGTTGCAGAGAATGCAAGTGTGTTCACAGTGGCATTGTTTATGATGACAAAAAAAAATAAATGGTAACCTTAATGACTATGATCAGATTTGTTAAATTATGGCATACATGTGTAAATGAATAATATGCACCTATTAAAAGTGGTTCAGGAATGGATGCTTATTGAAGGGTATTCCTGATTTTCTTTTGAGAAGGGCAGGCTATAGAGTTGTGTGTTTTGTTGTTGTTGTTGTTAAATGTGTGTATTTTTATGTATATATCGTCATATTTATAGGTTTTAACCCATTTGTTAAATATAGCAGTTATTTCTTAGTGGTTTTATGGATGACGAGTTTGTTTTATTTTTGTTAATGCTTTATTTTTCTACAGTGGGCGTATATATATTTTACTTTACAGTAAGTTTTCTGGTAACAAAATGTAATATTTAGAAGTTATGTCAATAAGTAATCAATATATAATCTAATTACCCACCGTTTCCCCCTCGATGTATACACACCTACATACTCACACTTTCCCTGTCATAAAGTTAGAAGTTAGTGGTAGAGTTGATGAGAATAGTTAATTTGTGACTTTGATCCAGATGTGAGCTTTCTTGGATAATAGTGACTTTGTTAGTGTTGCTGCAGAGGATGCTACCATAATACTAATACAACAGTTTCTCTCCTTGGCTAGATTCTCAGGGTGTGTATGGTTGCATTTAAATTTTTGGATGTCAAGTTAAAACCTGTCCTTTAGGTTTTTCTCTCTAAACACATCCATAGGATAGGCCTTTGCACATGTTAAGTCCTAGAAATTCAAGGAGATCAAGTTGTTTTTATCCTTTTTAAATGAATTAATATCAGTATTTGCAGGGATCAGAATTAGACAGAGTGGTGGTTCACTAAGTAGTAACCCAAGTCTGAGCTTCCAGAGAGATGGTTAGGGATGATATAACTGATTTTCTCTTAGATTATGGTCCTCATAATCTATGGTCCTCAGGCTAAATTTATGGCCAAGTTGAGACTGTGTTTTGTGAAGCCTTTTTTTTCCCCCTTGTCAAAGCAAGCTGTGGAGGATTCAAAAGTAGTATTCTCATTGCTGAGATTGTCCATATGTGGAGATTTTCAAATATTTCCGAAATATCTTTCTCTTCTAGGAGTTATGGTTTTCCAGTTGTCCCTGAACCTGCTGGATGCACACCAGAATTACCTGGGGAGATAATTAAAAATACAGATTCTTGGGCCCCACCCCCGGAGACTGTGAATCAGTAAGTAGATCTGGGGTAGGGCCTGGGAATTTGTATTTTTAAACAACTAACTTCAGGTGATTCTGATGCCACCAGACTAGTGTTTGGGAATCACTGGTTTAACAAAAGTAAATATGTTGATTTGGTATGGCATTTTTATTTTAGGTGAAAAAATGAACTAAACAGGTGAAATAGAATGATCTTACAACATAAGAACATGTTAAATAATTAGCCTCTTTTACCTCCTTTTAAAGTCGCTCCCCAAGTAGGGAGAAAAAGAGAGCTCGTTGGGAGGAAGAAAAAGACAGATGGAGTGACAGCCAGAGCTCTGGCAAAGAGAAGAATTATACCTCAATCAAGGAAAAAGAGCCAGAGGAGACACTGCCTGACAAAAATGAGGAGGAGGAAGAAGAACTTCTTAAGCCGGTGTGGATTCGATGCACCCACTCAGAAAACTACTACTCGAGTGACCCCATGGATCAGGTGGTAGGTCTGAGAAGCGATGACCAGGGTTTCTCAACTTTGGCACCTTCAGCATTGGGAGTTGGGTAATTCTTTGTGGTGGGTGCCATCCCGTACATTGTAAGGTGTTGAGCAGCCTCTCTGAGTTCTGTGCACAGGATACTCCCCAGTTGTGAACCCAAAGCTGTCTTCAGACATTGCCAAATGCCCTCCACCCCTCTCCCCAGTGGAGAATCACTGCTGTAGACCAAAGCTGTCTCCCACAACCAAAGGCAAGAGTGCGGTAGATTAAAGTATCTCTTCGTTCTGCATTTTTATAACACTGTTAGTCTTGATAATGGTGGTTTTCTAAGTTCTCACACATAACTGCTTTATGCAGTTTGTGGTTGTGTTTGTATGTACATTTCCCCCCCAAAATGGGAAATAAGGAAGACTTTGAGTTTGTCTCTTAGAAGTCTGACCTTGACCAGAGATAACCACAGGAAGTTTCCCATGCATATTGGCTGGTTTTGTGGAATGGCAGGGGTTATCACCCTTCATGGGCTCTTGAGAGAGCCTGTGCACAGGCTGCTCAAGGGGAGGTTCCTGGGCTCCGCAGCCCATGTGGAGTCTTTGTTGTGTCAGACTCCATGACTTCCTCTTTCGTATGCTTGTTTCTTTTGCCTTTTTTATCTTTTATCTTCATTTTATTTTTGGTCACTCTCTGTTTAGTCTCTCTCTTTCTCCAGGTAGGTGTTAGGACTCCATCCCATTAATTTAGGCCTATTTGCCACAGGGTAGACACAGAGTGACGCTCATTGATTAGATGGGTGAGTGAAGGAATGATCGTCTATAAGTCTGAGATGTAAGTGGTTGGAGATGGTAGATTTTGTGTATGGGGTTAGATAAAAGAATGTTCTGTTTGGAATTTTGTGAAAATAGCTTCTGCTTGGCTTGGGCTCTTATCTGTAGAGAATGTAAAAGTAGACTCTCTTGTCTTTGGGAAAAAGAATTTGAGCAATCTCATGATGCTGTGATATTTTACTTGATAAATTAGAGCAGGGTTTTAAGTCATGGTTCATGTGATACAGGAAAGGGAAAGCTCATGCTGAGCATTTTATGGTGCAACTTTACTCGTGCTTCTCATATCTTACTTAATTCTGAAAACAGTCCTGGAAAGAAGGTATCTGTTGGTTAAGCATGTTTGTAAATTATAATACTTGACGAATTGTGACTTAAACTGTGAGCCAGGTTTGTTTTTCTCAACAAGTTGTCTGGAAGGAAGTGGTGGCTGGTGTACATTTATTGGCTCAGTGATGGCAGAGCTGGCTCTACTTTGCTATCTGCTGCTTTTGGAGCATCCACTGTGAGTTGCAGGGTGACTGCAGGTGTCATGTTCTTACACACGTCTGTCCAGACACAGGATGCAAGGGCAGTGCTGTGTAGGGCCAGCGTACCCATGGATCTTTCCTTCTATTCCTTCCCCAGAACTGTATCATATGTCTTTCCCAGGGCTTCATTTTCCATTGCTGCCATAACAAATTTCCACAGACTTTATAGCTTACCACAGCACACATTTATTACCTCACAGCTCTGTAAGTCAGAAGTTAAACTTAGGTGTTGCTGGCTGAATCAAACAAGGCTGTGCTCCTTTCTGGAGAGAATCTGTTTTCTTGGCTCATTCAGGTTATAGGCAGAGTTCAGTTCCTTGTGGCTATAGGATGGTCCTTGCGTCCTTGTTGGCTGGCTGATGAAGGCTGTTCTCACCATCCTGAGGTCATGTGCATCCTTTGACTCATAGGTCCCTTCCTTCATCTTCAAAACCAGTAGTGCAGGTCGCGTGTCCCTTGTGGTTTGAGGATCTCCAGCCTCTCCTTCCCTTGCACCTCTGATTCCATTGCGAAAGGTTCTCTGCTTTTAAGGGCTCATATTAGATTGGGCCCACCCAGATAATCCAGGATAATATCTTCTTCTCAAAGTCTGTAACCTTAATCACTATCTGCGAAGTTTTTTCTGCCACATAAGGTAACATAGTTCCTGGGCGTTAAGGCAGGGACATCTTTGAGGGTCAGAGGGGGACTCTGAACCCACTTTTCCTAAGACCAGGAATTCTCTACCCCAAATCTGAAGGGAATCATGGTTCTTTTAGCAAAGAAGAAAAGGAGAATGGCTGCCATGGATATTATTCTTAAAACAAAATAAAATAGCAAAGGTTCAAAGAGTTTACACAGGCAGTTTTTTTTTTCTTATATATTTTATGGGTATATTAAAATTGGTGTAGAAGGAAGACTAATAAACTGTAAGCCCAACATTTGCCTTTGTGTTTTGTCATCTGGTGCAGAGAGGTGGCAAGAATGTCAGCTGTCCTCGCATTGCCAGTGTCAGTAATGAGCTGGGGCTTTGAAAAGCAATTACCCTCTTCTGGGATAACTGCAGATTTTATGATTTGCTGTAATTTGCCTTTTTCTGTCTGATAGGTCTGGTCTTTACATTTTGGAAATTACTAAGTTGAAGAATATGGACATTTAAAGTGATTTCATCCTGGGAAGAAAGAGTGGGGGAAAGTGGAGAGTTTCCTCTAGGAATGCATTGTAGAATCCTGTGTTTGTGGAGTGTGGGTGTGTTGGTGTATGGGTGTGCGCACGTGAGTGTGCATGTATGTGTGTGTGTGTGTGTGTGTGTCTGTGTTCCTGTGTTTTATAGGGTGTATTTGTGTGTGTGTGGGGGGGAATCTATGCTTCTTCTTGAAAAAAATTTTTTATTTGAGTATAATTGACAATGTTACATTAGTTTCAGGTGTACTACATAGTGATTCAACATCTTTGTTATGCTGTGCTCACAAGTGTAGCTACCATCTGTCACCATGCAATGCCAATGTCACTATCGCAATGTCATTGACTGTATTCCCTATGCTGTGCCTTTTACTCCTGTGACTTCTTCATTCCATAAGGATATTTATGTTTGATCATTGGGTTGATGTGGAAGGTAGACTATCAGTGATTTTCAGTAGTGGGGAAATGTATGTTCCCTAGGAGAGTGTCAGATATCATGAATTCTTGGGTGGCGGGGGTCATGATTTATTTTTTCATATCAAAAGGCATAGGTGAACAGTTTTTATATTTCTTCTGAATGTTGGCAAGTACATTTTCCTGAGGATTGTGTTAGCCATAAATGTTGTGTGTGATTCAGAACACCCATGCCAGCATTGGCCATTTTGTTTTTAAATGTTTGTTAAATCCAAGGAAATGGCATCTTGCTGTTACAAATCCTTCATTATTTGTGAGGTTGTATGTGTCTTTGGTATGGCTATTACTAATGTAGTTCCTAATATTGATTCTTTATTTTTCAAAGGGAGATTCTACTGTGGTTGGAACAAGTAGGCTCCGTGACTTATACGACAAATTTGAGGAAGAACTGGGGAGTAGGCAAGAAAAGGCCAAAGCTGCTAGACCTCCGTGGGAGCCTCCTAAGACGAAGCTAGATGAAGATTTGGGTGAGTTAGAAGTTACGAGACCAAGGCCCTGTGCTCCTGTTACTGCTTAAACCTCGGCTTTGGGGATATGTTCTTGAGAGTCGTATATTGAAATTTCCTCTTTTTGATTTATTTTCCTTAACTATAGTAGCAATATATATAAAAGTAGAACTTTCTCTGTTTTGATCTTATTTTTCCTTAGTTGCATTCAGCTGAATACATAAGCGATCTCATTTGTAAGGCATGCTAATAATTGTGTCCCTTGTAGAACTGTCCAGTCTTAGAATCAGCACCATAGTCCAGCCTCTCCACCAGAAGCAGGAGTCTATTCCCTGTCACCTGTGCCTCTAATGGGCAGGCATTCCCTTGTGGCTCTCTCCACTGCCAGGGAGCTCCTGCTTTGATGAGGAAATGCCAGCTGTAGGCCAGTTCTGATTGAAGGTTTCTCTCAACTCATATGGATAGTTTCCATAACTTTATCATGTGGTGATCTATTTTTTTTTCATGTGTATTGTGAGGTTCCAAGTAGATGCTGAGATCTTTGAGGATAGAAACTGCTTTTCACCACTTTGCAGCCTTAGCCCCTAACAGAAAGCCATTCATAGATCAGGCACTCCCTGTGCCTTTTCCCTGTTTTCTGGCTCTCATCTGCCACCTTCATTTTCCCAGCTGAGAGGCAGTGTCCATGGTGGGTAAAAGCACCGACTGAACCTCAGTTCAGACTCCTGCTCAGCCACTTGCTATATGACCTTGGGCAAGTGATTTCATTCTCTCCATGCCTTACTTTTCTCATCTATAAAAGAAGGATGAACAGCGTCTATCTCATGCAGTACTCAAGAATCCAACCATGTCGGGGTTGGGTTTTATAACTGTGATGTACTGTTAATCTCTTGTAGGAGTAATGTAAGTTCTGGGTCTGTTTTTTCATAAATATATATATTTTTAAGTTCATTTATTTATTTTGAGAGAGAGAGAACATGAGCAGGGGAGGCGCAGAGAGAGGAAGAGAGTGAGAATCCCAAGCAGGCTCCGCACTGTCAGCTCAGAGCCCAGTGCGGGGCTCAAACTCACAAACTATGAGATCATGACCTGAGCTGATATCAGAGTCACCGACTAAGCCACTCAGGCACCCCTAGGTCTGTTTTTTTAATTATGGTAAAATACACAGAACAGTAAATGTACCATTTAGCCATTTTGTAAGTATACAGTTCAGTGGTATTGAGACTATTTACATTGTGTGCTGTCTCCAGAACTCATTTTGCTCAGCTGAAACTCTGTATCCATTAACTCCCCAGTCCCTCCTTCCACCTAGCCTCTGGCAACTACCATGCTACTTTCTATTTCTATGAATATGACTACTCTAGGTACCTCATAGAAGTAGACTCACGTAGTATTTGTCTTTTTGTGACTGGCTTATATCGCTTATCATAATCCTTAGTCTGTTTTTATCCAGTCACTTTCAAGGACTAAAATCTTTTATTGCTACTATGGGGAGGAGAAAATAATTTAAAATCTTCAGTCTGGTACTCAGAACCTTCAGTCTGGCGTTTGTGACACTTAAACCCCTTACCTCCTGGTATTTTTCTGTGGGGCCTTTGTCCAGTGCTTGTGCTCCTCCCTCCATGCTTTTGCCTGAGTGCCCCCTTTGCATTCTTTTCCTCTTACCCGCTCATCAGCTGAACTCCACCCCATCCGTGTGCCTGGGTCATGTGAACCTCTTCCAGGAAATCTCAATGACCTGAGTCAGGGTAGACTCGCCCTTTTCTGAATTACTACACCTATTTATTTATTTATTATTATTATTATTATTATTATTATTATTTTACTACTACACCTTTTTAAATGTGAGACTCCATACCGCTGCTGTGGTTTGCATTTTCCCTGGCATTGTTCATTAGGTCTTTCTCTAAAACTCTTGTTTTCATTGCTTCCTTAACTAGATTGTGACTTAGCAGTATGGGCTGCATTATTTTCCTGGTATTGCCTAGCAGAGTGCTTGGTGTGGAATAGGCTCCCAAATGTTTGCTGAAAGAAAAAACAATTGTAAATTTCTCCATCTTCTCTGTTTTCCCTTGCCTTCTATTAGAGAGTTCCAGTGAATCCGAATGTGAGTCTGATGAGGACAGCACCTGTTCTAGCAGCTCAGACTCTGAAGTTTTTGATGTCATTGCGGAGATCAAACGTAAAAAAGCCCACCCTGACCGACTTCACGATGAACTTTGGTACAATGACCCAGGCCAGGTGCGCATGTTTTTATGCCGTGTTCTTGCTACAAAGGTTGCAAACCCACACATCACATTTATGACTCCGGGCTCAGAAGATGCATGTTGGCTAGTATGAAAACTGAATTTTACTCTCAGGGTTGTGTGTCATCCCTCAGAGCTTATTCCTCTTCAGCTTCAGAGTTCGGCACCAAAGCATAAGTACCAGAGCAACTGTCTCTTGAATCATGTTTGACGATGTTTGTAAATTCCATGTTAGGGAGCAGGATAATGGTGCTGCCTCATTAAAGTTGCAGTAAACGGAAAGAGACAAATGGTAGGCTGAGGGAGAGAGCACTTGTAGGTCTTTTTAAAAGCAATTCATCTGGAAGGTATCTTGCAGCAATATAGTAAACAATAAGTCCTGTAAGACTTCATATTTCTTAGCTGGTAATAGTCACAATTACTTATAAGTTCTTTTCCTATTAAGCATTTTTGAGCTAACGATGTCATGGCTGGACATAATCATTTTTATTTTTACTTACTGTTTTATTATGAAGTAATACTTAATACCAAATAGTATCTTTATAAAAGATTTATTTTACAAATATACAACACCTGCAAAAATAGTATCTTTAATGCACATGAAGTTATTAAGCTTAATAAAACATACACCCATAAAAAGATACTTTATATTAATTTGAATGCTTTTCTGGTTCTTATTAGATGACTGCTATCTAAGTGGTTTGTTGGTTTTTTTTTATACAATTAATATAGTTGGAGTACCTGAACAGAAATGTATTTTGTGGTGCTTTTTGCTCTCTTGGAATTGAGCAGAAATGTTTAAAAATTGCAAATGTGTTTTGAAACTTACTTTGATTTATTAACCATGTATATGATCTCTGTGAATAGCTTTACTGAGTTATAATTCACATACCATCCAGTTTACACACTTAAAGTATACAATTCATTTTTTGTGTTTCTGCTCACAAGATTTAACAGTCATCATCACAATTTAATTCTAGAACATTTTTGTTTCCCTGGAAAGAAATCATGTGTCCATTAGTTGTCCCTCCCCTTTCCTCGTGTGTGGTCTTTTTAATGCACATAGTTCTATCAGGAAGCCTATCCCTCAGTTTATGTCCATTCTTATTTTTATTAGAGATTACAGAGGCTTCCAATATAGATAGTCTCACTCTTCTGTTTACTGTTTAGTTTTGTGTCCTCTGTACAGTCGAACCTTGTAAAGTGCTGATTTGCACTGGGGCCAAGACCCTGGTAAAAGGCAGGAATTAGGATGTCTGTCTACATCCTTGCAAATCAGTGAGGATGAAGTGATTTTTCTACTGACCAGCATTAGGAGTGTGTTGTGATTTTTGAGGGAATCCCATCACATCACTGTTTGCCAGCTGTTACTTTGAATAATACCTTTTTTTTTTTAAATGTTTATTTTTGAGAGAGAGAGAGCATGAGCTGGGGAAGGGCAGAGAGGGAGACACAGAATCTGAAGCAGCCTCCAGGCTCTGAGCTGTCAGCACAGAGCCCGACGTGGGCTCAAACCTACAGACCATGAGATCATGACCTGAGCCAAAGTTAGACGGTTAACTGAGCCACTGAGATGCCCCTAAATAATATCTTAATGTGATTTTTTTTTTTTTTTTTTTTTTACATAGCAGTGTTATTCCTCTGCTGTGCTACCTGAAGCTTTAGATTTCACAAAAGGATAAAGAAAGTTATAGTTTTTCATTTTAATACTTTTCAAAGTTTTATTGAGACATTTTCCTTGGATGTGAGTTATAAATCCCTAGAACTTTAAAGAAACGTGTGTTATGTGTGTGTTGTGTACATACATATGTATATATATACATATATATAACATATACATATTAACACATACATATTTTATAATTAATACCGAGAAAGTGAGAGATGGATTCTCCCTTCTCCAAACTGATGCTCTCTGGTCTCTCTTTTGATTCACTGTTACCATCTGTATTGAATAAACTCACGAAACTGGCTTTTAAAGCCCTTGATGATTTTGACCTCAGTTCTGCTTCTGTAGTCTTCTTGCTGACGTAAATGATCTATTCTGTTTAGATGGGTCTCATGTCCCTGGAGCATAACATAGGATTTCTTCCTTCCCTTTTTTTCTCATGCTGGCGCCTTGTGTAGAATAGCCATCTTCTTCTCCTGTCCTGTTCTGCCTTTCACATTTTGTTTCTGAAGCCAGTGGTATCTCCACCTGGACTTTTTTCCTTTTTCTTTAAATTACTAAGTATATCATATGTATGTTATATGTATAGAATATACATATAACTCCTGTATAGAATAAATATATATATGTATATATGTATATAAATAAATATACATATAACTCCTGTATAGAATAAATATTCCTTGAATACCTGAGTTATTTGTCACCCTCCTTCCCCCCACAATGCTTAGCAACCATCTTTCTGCCCAAGAGGCACTCAGGAATTATTCACTCATCTTATCATGTGGGTGCAGTTCATGGCAGTAAAACAAATTCAGGTGAAAAAACAGATGTTGACTCACCTGATTAGCACTGAGCTAATGCTACTCTGCTTCTAGTGGCATTTTTTTCCCCCTCTGCTTTAGATACGTTTAGGTTTCTCTTTTGGAAACATTAAATCTGGAGGTCACCTTCAAAGCATTCTGTGTGTTCCTTCGGGGTATAAAATATGCTTTTCTTTTGTGAAAGAGTCATTTTTCCTGAAATAAGAAATAGGAGAAACACACTGAAAAGTGGTAAGAGAAGATGGGGGCAAACAGTGCAGTGACATTGATATTTTCTGCTTGGTTGCACAAATAACTTGGGAATCCAGCGGTGTCATACAGTTTCCCTTTATCAGACAATATAGACAGTTTGCAGCTTTATTGGTTTTGGAACATCCGTTTAATCTTCTAACCGTGACAGCCTCTTCAGAGCTTCCGTACTCATGACATTAAAACCCACACAGTTTCTGAGGCATCATTGTGCATGGTGTGGATTTTCCCCCCAATAAAAAAGAATTACATTCTGTTTCTGACAGATGAATGATGGGCCACTCTGCAAATGCAGCGCCAAAGCGAGACGCACAGGAATTAGGCACAGCATTTATCCTGGAGAAGAGGTAACCGATTTGGGTTATTATATTTGTAAGTGCTGAGAAGCCAGAAGTAGACAGATGCTGTTGCTGTTCTTTTCCCATAAATGAAATAATACCATCAAAATAGTCTTTTTATCTTCCCCTAATAGTCTCTGTTACTGATAATTGGAGAAGAAAAGTACTTGGGTTTTGGGGTGGGAGTAGGGAATGTTATCAAGGAAACTTAACGTTTGGAAGTTTCATTATTTGAAATAGGCAGGGTGTATTTGAGGGGTTTTTGTTGTTATTCATATCTTAAAACTGTGCATACAGTGAAATTTTTCATGTTTTCTTATAAATGGTTATGAGTTACCTTGGAAAAATGATCTTACTAAGGCACGTGTTCTCTTACCTTTGGGGTATGTAAGGGTCTGCTGTTGTCTCCGTTAGTCTTTGTTAGTCTGTTGTCCTCACTGACTGAGTGGTGTGTGGACTGTTTTACCCTGTGCCCCATCCCCTGGTTCATCAAGGACACTCCAGATGTGTCGAACCGAATGAGTTGAATACTTTATTTATATCATAGAGTTACATGTAGTTGCTCCCTTTCAGTGATTTTCCATCATTTCCCCCTGCCATCTTTTATGTTACTCTTACTAATCCCAGACTGTCACTTAATGATTCAGCACATTATATTTAAAAATAGTATGTGTAAATCCTTAATTACTATTTAAAACTTGTTTGGGGCTATAATAATAATTAGAATCAAGACTATGAGACAATGATGGATATTTTTAACCACTTCCTTGTTTTTACCTCATTTGTCTTTGGGTACCAGCAAGTGTAGCTAGGAACTGAGGGACAGGATCTGCACCTTGTGAGTGTCCACACCTGTGCTTCAGACGCGGCTCTCTGAAAGCGGGTGCTGCAGTAGAGTTTGCGATGTGAGATGTTTCATGGGGTTTAGGCAAGAAGAGAGTGGAGGCAGGATTGAGCAAAGGGAGAAGTTCACCAGTGATGGACAGGTGTCTTAAAGCCAGAATTATTGGAATTGTCTTACATCAGGCTGGCATAGCCTTCACACCCCCACTGCCCTCTGTCTCTAAAGCAGGCTGCCCCAGGAAGGGCATGATCTTGGGGGAGGGGGCTCTGTAGCAGAGGCAGACCCTGAAAGAGCTGGTAGCTATAGGCCGTCTGCTGTCCTCATAGCTGGGCAGCAGGCCCTCCTTGAAGGAAGATCCAGGTGGCTGGCTGTGCTGACTGAAGACCTGTGGGAAGACAGGCCCATACTCGGTACATGTTTATTCCTGTGAGAGCAAACTCCTGGCCCTTTCAAGATGGATGGGGCCTATGTCGTCAAATGCATACTAAGTGGCAGGTTGGTCTCCTCAAGGAATGGTGCCATTTGAGGGGCCCATCATTGGTCATTGTAGATGGCCTGTTGGATGTTGGGCGTTGGCAGTCAGCTTAGCCAACTTAGCCTTGATAAGTCAGGTCCATGCTGTTGGGCTCATGTGCTACTGGGGCCACTTCATTCATGTGCCCATACTGTCAACTCTGGGTAGCTGACAACTGAGGCTGGCTGACTCCATCTGACCGAGTCATATGTCAGTCAGGTGGTTTAGTACCTCTTCTGTGGTGTGTGCTGTCTGATGTACACTTGGCATCACTCACTCCCACTTGTTCACTCAGAGGTCTACCCAAGACCTTTCTTTTTTTGATTAAAACAATTTTTTAAGTAATCTCTATACCCAGCGTGGGGCTCAACCTCAAAACCCCGAGATCAAGAGTCACATGCTGCACCGATTTAGCCAGCCAGGCACCTCTACCCCAAGACCTTCTTATCCCTCATCTTCCAATCTTTTTCCTTCTAGGCCTCTGACCAGCTGGCATGGCCACTTGCTTCTGCCATGAGTCCATCTATATTCTAACCTCAGGCTACTTTTCCCCCACAAAGTGGATGACCAGGTACATTGCCTGAAACTCTGCTCACTGGGAAGACTTCCCCTCATCGCTGTCTTTCATATTCCTCCCTGAACGATGCTGCGGCACAGTCCGTCTTTGGCTTGCTCCCCCATCCCTGACAGACTCATCTGCAAACCAAGCTTGGGCTTTTCCCTCTGCTTTCATCCTTCTGTCCTCAGCCATCGGCTGAGGGAGGGGCGCTCGTGCAGCAGTGGTGGGCCACCTGCTTGCGCAGCTTGTTTGTGCCTGCTGCTCCTGTGTGTGCCTGATTCTGGACGTACGGCCTCTGTCTTGGGATGGAATGTTGCTGGTCCCTTCCAAACTTCTGCCTGGGTGAGACTGACAGAACCCAGCTTCTGATGGGCACTTCAGCCACACGTCTGTTTCTGTCCCTTGGCTGTGCTTTCCATATCCACCAGGGCCCAGTAGCACACTGGGGGTTGTTTTTCAAAGGCATATAATTCTTTACTACAGATGGCATGGCTTTGCCCCAGAACACCACATACCAGCATTATGATTCTCCCAGTATGGCCGCAGACTCCCCTCAGCATCCTTTCCTGCCAACAATGTAGGATTTGCTGAGTATTGTGGCCCCTGCATCAGGGCTGCTCTCACTACAGCTTGGAACTGCCGAAGCCTTTGTCGCTGGAGCCACGCTCAAAGCTGGCTGCTTTTTGTGCCACTCTGGGAATGGGCTGGAGCAATATCCCTGGGTGGGGGTATACTGCCCCCGAGCCCAGAGAGGCCCGCCTGGTGTTGTGCTTTCTTCTTCATTGTAGGAGGTGGACGATGCAATCATTTGTCTTTTACTTTGGACTGATATCTTGGTATTGAGATCATTGACTCTTAAAAATGGTGTGGCTGTGGTAGACCCTGGAGTCTTGGTGGGGTTTATCTCTCACCCTCCAGAGCATGCGTGCTTTGCCAGGGCTTTTAGATGATAAACATGACGTCATAGATGTAGTGGAACATTACAATGTTCTGCAGTATGTCCAGAAGGTCGAGAGTTCCTTGGACTGTTGTGACAGTGAGTGGGAGAGTTAATACAGCCTGGCAGCAAAACTGTAAATGTTGTCTTTTCTGTGTGAATGAACATAGAATGCGAACCATTTCTTATCTTCATTCCGATTGGGATGGAAAAGAATACATTCAGCAAATCAGTTCCTATACACTTTGTACCTGGGCTCATATTAATCAGCTCTACGCCGTAGCACCTGGCGCAGCTGGTACAGTCTGAGGTACTACGTGGTTGAGCTTGTGGTGGTCTGTAGTCATCCTCCAGGATCCATTTGTTAAACAAAGCTATGATGAAGATCGTCACTCCTGAGTCTTTGGATCCTTTAGGATGGCACTAATCTACACCATCCCCCCAGAGCGATACTGTTTTTGATACCTGTGTTGGGAATGGCGGTAACTTCAGTGGCTCCTCCTTGACCTTTCCCATTATGATGGCTCTTACTCCTCTTCTAGAGCAGTGTGGAGTGGTGCCATCTGCCAGTTTTGTCAAAGACAATGAAACATTCAGGGACAAGGGGAAACACTCACTGGGCAGATCTGTGTAGTCAGTGGACCTACTGTAAGCCAGACCTTGACCAAGATTCCATTTGTTACCTTAGCTTTATATCACCCACTCTAATGTGTACTAGGGTGATCTATCTAGTCTCCTCCAAGTATCAGTGTTGATTCAGATGCTGTGTCCAACACTCCTTGACCACTCTGGATTCCCCTTTCCCCAACGTACAGTTATTTGGGTAAATGACTGTATACCCTTTGGTGGAAGGACAGGGTTGTCCTGTCCTGTCCAGGTCTAGTAGGGCCCCCTTCCTCCTGTAGGCCTGGAACTGGGTAAGGGATCATGACTTTCTGTTGGGGCAGCCTACCTTCAGCCTCTTGGTTATCCTTTCTAGATTCTTCTGGTGGTACAAACTAAGTATTATTTTTGCTAGCTACCCATTCATTTTACCTAAGGACACCATGTTCTGTTAACTACTTCCATGACTCTCTGTGAACCAGACCCCTTTGGTTGCTACTTTGATTTTGCTGGTTATAATGAGACCTGGTTTCTAACAATTAGTCCCATCATCTTGCCTCCCTTGTTTCAGAGTCTTGTCATCCACATTGCTATCAGCAAGCTCTGCTCTGTGACCACCTCTCTTACAGTCAGCCCTGGCCTGCAGAGAAGGCCACCACTGATCTTCCTAGTGAGGCTGGTGCCCCTTCACCAACACATTCCTTTTGGCCTTTGGCATGTGCTCTGGGCCTTCCCAAGGAATATGAGAATCTGGTGTATTTTTCAGTCACAGATAATATATCTATTCCAATGTGCCCACTTCCTTGAGTCTTTGAACTACTTCCTTCTCTGTTACAGCAATTTTGGCATTTTAACTTCACTCATCGTGGGCCATTGCTTTTTCATGCTTTTAGGAGACATCCTAGTAGGCAGTTCCTGACATCTGGTGTCCTTGAATCCTGAATGTTCCCAAGTCAATTAACTCTTTCCTAACTACTGTTTTGTTCTGGCCCTGTTGGTCAACCACTCTCATCTGGTCCCGTGCAGACTCTTGCTGCTGGCACATGCTGACTAGTTCTTGCAGTTCCTTTGGGATATAACCTCTCCTCTCAGCACCTCCCCAGCTGGGTTATGCTGTGACCTAATTATAGGTCTGTTGGCCGGGAGGGGAGACTGATGGGTGCTGGGACAGAGGGAGGTAGTGTTGCCTTACAGGGACATTGCCTTCAGACACAGGTGAGTGCTTGCTCTTAGTAGACAGGGATGGGCCACTTCTGAAGAGGCAAAAGGTTTCAGGGAGTCTGAGGAGTTAAACCTGTATGTCCTCATCTCAGGTTTCCAGGTCTCTTCCCTTGGTCAATACCTTGGTTGGCCGTCAATTTTCTTTAGGGTCCATCCAATTCTGACCCTGCACTTGGTCCTGGTGCTCTTGGACTGATCCCTGCAGGTAACAAGAGCTTCTTTGTGTGCCTCCAAGAGTCCGTCTGGCTTCCACTTGCCTTTCCTCCCCATCTCCTGTTACATTTCTGTGGACCACTGGTTCTCCAAACATCAGCTTTACCTGGGAACCTCTTAGAAATGCAGGTTTGTAGCCTTCTTCATCTGCTGAATCAGAAACCCTGGGGTGGGGAGCAAGCAATCTGAGGTTTAGCAAGCTGTCCAGGTGATCTCAAAGCACACTAAAGTTTGAGGGGCTTAGTGCAGCATCAGTGGTGCTTAGCAGTAGCTGTCTATCCCATTATACTTATAGCACGCATTTTCTCATAGTCTTAAGTACCTGGTACACTGCATCTGCTTCCGCTCGTATACCCTCCCAATTCACCATCTTTGAAAGTTTCAGTTGGCCTGCCATCTGGTGCCAGGGACTCCACCTACCACCTTGATGGGGTCCTCATTGCCAGTGGGTGCTAAGTGATTCAGATCCAAAATCCCTTCTTGTCTCTGGTTTTCTTGGTTCATACCTGGAGCTACACACACTGGATTCTGCAGAAGCAGATGTTAAGATGAAGTTTGGGTGCCCAGTGTTTCTTAGGGAATCTTTGCCTGGGAGGGGAAGAGTGTGTAAGCAAGACTGGACAGAGGGATTATTTGGACTATGAGTCAGTCCTAACAGCCCCTGTCAACCTCATGGTGATCCAAGGAAGGAGAGCAAAAAAAAGCATCAGTTTATGTTTTCCTTTTCCCATCTTGACCTCCATGCATACCCTATTCTGCCACCTCTCATGTGTTCTTCATTTCAGGAACCTTCTAATTTTATTCAGCGTATTTGATCCTTTTACTGTTTTTTTCCCCCTATCAAAACCTGCTATTACTTTCGAGATTATTTTCCCCCCCTTTTTTTTTTCAGTATATTGGGAGTTTAGCCAAAGGTCAATTATTGTGTTATTTTACAAATAAGAGGAAGATAGAGAAATTTAGATCTAGAAAGTTCTTTATGTTGTCTGAACTCCTGTTATTGCACATGAGGAAATAGGTTAAATACTGGTAACCGGGCAGTCCTTTTTTATCTTGTTAATACTGTTCTTCCTACCAACCTGTGAAGGAACACATTTAAAACCTCTTTTGTCAGATGTAAATCTAGAAAATACAGTCTATTTTTGAATAAAAATAATTTGCTACTTTACTTTTAAACTCATTTTTGGTTCCCCCCTCAGGCCATCAAGCCCTGTCGCCCTATGACCAACAATGCTGGCAGGCTTTTCCACTATCGAATTACAGTCTCCCCTCCTACAAACTTTTTGGTAAGTTCCTAACAAAATCAGATTTCATTCATTTTATTTATTTAATTAATTAATTTATTTATTTTTCACATTTTTTAACATTTATTTATTTTTGAGACAGAGAGAGACAGAGCATGAATGGGGGAGGGTCAGAGAGAGAGGGGGACACAGAATCCGAAACAGGCTCCAGGCTCTGAGCTGTCAGCACAGAGCCCGACGCGGGGCTCGAACCCACGGACCGCGAGATCATGACCTGAGCCGAAGTCGGACGCTCAACCTACTGAGCCACCCAGGCGCCCCGGATTTCATTCATTTTAAAATGTAAATAGGTTGTGTGCAAATAAGTTAAAATGTGAATAGATTCAGTACTGATTCATTTTTTAAATTTTCTTTAAAAAATATTTTATTTTTGATAAAATTGGCCTTTATCATAATGACTTTTATTTTGCTTCCTCTCACTGTACTACCTTCTGTACCTTTTTTTCAGTTATGTCGTCAGTACCACATAGTAGCCACATACATAATAGCCATGACTTTTGGAGCTATTCATTGGAGCTATGGGAGTTGGAAGAATGCACAGAACACTTTTGCATCTCTTAAAAATCCGTGAATAGCTAATATAAGCTAGCAATCAAGAAGGTCTATTGTATTTATGACAATAGTAGTAATACCTAATATTTATCAACTGTGGTACCAGGAACCACTCTAAGTATTTGACACGTGTTAACCTTTTTCTCACAACAAACCAACGAAGTAGAATTATTATCCCCACTATACAGATGGAGCAGTAGTCCACGTTTTACTCTGAGGTTAAGTAACTTGCTCAAGATTATTCAGATAGTAAGGGTGGAGTGAGGATTTAAGACAGTTTGACTGCAGTGTGCATGACTGTTGGCTGTTGCCCTTTGCTGTGTTGTCTTTCACAGTGCATAATTTATTAATTCTGGTTACTTGTATCCAGAGATTTCAATTTCAAAATTAGATTGTTAGTGATTATATATTTTAACATTATCGAGAGATAATTCATATACCATAAATTCACCCATTTAAAGTGTATACTTCATGATGTAATTCTTTTCACAGAATTGTGAAACCATCACCAGAATCTAATTTCAGAACATTTTCATCATCCTGAAAAGAAACCCTGTACTTAATGTAGTCAGTTCTTTTGTATCCCTCAGCCTTCAACCACTATTAAGAGACTTTCTGCCTCTATCATTAGCCTGTTCTAGATATTTCATGTGAATGGGATCACAGAAAATGTGATTTAGCTTCTTTCACTCAGCATGTTTTTGAGATTCACCCATGTTGTAACATAAAACTCCATTCTTTTTTTTATGGCCAAATAATATTCCCTTATATGGATATACTACATTTACCTGTTTACCAGTTGACGAACATTTGGCTAGTCTCCACTTTGGGGCTCTTACGAATAATGCTTCTGTAAATTTGTAGACGTTTCTCTGTGGGTGTATGTTTTCTTTTCTCTTGGGTATAAACCTAGGACTAGAGTTGCTGGATCACGTTGTAAGTATGTTTAAGGAACTACCAAGCTGTTTTCCAAAGTGGCTATACCTTATTATCTTGTCAGAAGTTCTTTCTATTATATTTAATTTAGACCAGCTTTATTTAGAGATATCCGAATAGAAAGTTAACAGTAATATTATGTTACTAATGTACAAAACAACTAATGTACATGTGGATATTCTTTAGCGTGTTCTTTCCGTTCTTCACGTATATATAATGTTTAAAAGAATAATGTTCAATACCTGTGTTAAAAACTGTCTTTTAAGTTACCAGTCTTGATAATTAGTTCCATAGTTAGCATCTAGGATTAAAAATGGTGGGTTATAAGAATAGCATAAGGAAGAGAATCTCATACACTTAGATTAACAATTGTATGTTTTAATCACAGATTGAATTTTCAGATAATTAATGTTTTTGACATTATGTGGGAATTGATTTGTAACTGTGTGTGGTGGGTAGCTTCTCTTTGGAGGGCCTGGGAATGGCGCTGTGAGGGGTTGTGCCTGTGGTACCCTGACGTCTTTCAGAGACTTTCAGGTGGTTGCTAGTCTTGACTATCGTGATCCTGAGTTTTTTTTTCCAGTTTGAGCTTTGAGTTGACTGTGCTATTATCTTGTTCTTGTTAGGACTTTTGTTAGGTCAGAAATATAGTTCAGTAAGAGTAGATCTGGTAGTATTGTGGGACTAAATACAACAAGTTCCTAGAAAATGAAGCCATATAGCCTTTTTCTCCTTTATGATACCCATAATAAACATTTTGATAGTCTCAGTATGTAAATATTACTGAAGCTAAAGAATTCCACCAACCAAGAGAATTCCACCTAAAATTAAACTTTTGTATAAAGTTGTCCCTGGAGTTTAGAAAAATGTCAGTGGAGTCCATTGTTGATAGCTTTGTATTCTTATGGATTTCTGCACATGCAAATTATATTATTTAATTCATGTTTTGTGTTTCTGTTTGCTTTCAGACTGACAGACCAACTGTTATAGAATATGATGATCATGAGTATATCTTTGAAGGATTTTCTATGTTCGCACATGCCCCCCTGACCAATGTAAGTACGTGCTAATTGACTGGCTTTCTCCTTTCCTGTACCCTCTTCTTTCTTTTCATTCTTTCCCTCTAAAAGTCAAAATAAATTTTTTTCTTCTGGCTTCTAAGTAATATTTACTTTGTGTTCCTCTGCATGAGCTGCAGGAAGTCTGCAGCAGTTTGTGTCAGGTGGGGGTGTGACATCTGTGCTAATGAGTCACAGGTTTGGTCCACATTAAATGGTGTAAGTAAACATGTGTCAGAATAACATTTTGAGAGTGTGAAAGATTGGAAAAGAAGGATAAACTGTGGATTAATGTGTTGAAGCTATTTTGAGTTGGGTGTCCTTCAGAAGAAGGTTGGAAAGTTTTAAGGAGCGGCTATTTAGTCTTGGAGCTATAGAAAAAGAAATAGCGCTGTGTATAGGACATCTGGACCCTGAATTAATTTCATACAAGTTTCTGCTTTCAAATCCCAGGACTATGTCTTCTTTAAGAGATTTGGTCTGACATACAGATCTGTGATATTTTTATATAGGTATTAAAGCTGCTTTGTTGGTAATTGGTTCAAATGGGAAGTTCTGTATCTATGAGTCAAAATCTTTCTCATTCAAAGCTAACAGTCTTGGTAATTGTCTTCTTCCGTATTCTAGTTGGACATAGAGTACAATTTGCTGGCAGCTCGAAAAGGCAGTACAGCAGTATACTTTACCCAGTCTAGATGCTGTTGTAGAACTTACTAAATTATAGCGATGATGTACCTACATTAAAATACAATGTTCTTTAAATCCTTTCTGAATTGTTTATAAGAAATTACATTTGCAGTTTAAAAAGTTATTTAAGTGCTGTTTACTCAAAATGTGAAATTCTGTTCCACTGGAGAGTAAAGAATAAAATTTGCCTAACTTTGTTCCTTTCTGTCATTCTTTTTTCTTTATAAGTAGACATGATTCTATAATAGTGATACTAATTTATTTATTTAATGTTTGTTTATTTTTTGAGAGAGGGAGAGAGAGTGCGAGCATGAGTGGGGGAGGGGCAGAGAGAGACACACACGCACGCACGCACGCACGCACGCACAGAATCTGAAGCAGGCTCCAGGCTTTGAGCTGTCAGCACAGGGCCTGACGCAGGGCTTGAGCACATGAACCGTGAGATCATGACCTGAGCCAAAGTCAGATGCTTAACTGAATGAGCCACCCAGGTACCCCAGTAGTGATACTAATTTAAAGCAGATTTCTTTTCTTTTCTTTTCTTTTCTTTTCTTTTCTTTTCTTTTCTTTTCTTTTCTTTTCTTTTCTTTTTGATTTTTTTTAATATTTATTTATATTAGAGAGAGAGAGAGAGCAGGGGAGGGGCAGAGAGAGAGACGGAGACAGAATCTGAAGCAGGCTGCAGGCTCTCAACTGTTAGTACAGAGCCCGACAGCTTGTGAGCTGTGGGGCTGGAACTCCCAAGCTGTGACATCATGACCTGAGCCGAAGTCGGATGCTCAGCTGACTGAGCTACCCAGGTGCCCCAAAGCAGATTGTTTTCTTAATGGAATTTTTCTTACTCTACTATATATTTTATCCTAGAGAATTTTCAAGCTCCAGGCTCTCAGCTGTCAGTACAGAGCCTGACAGTATGAGCCCATGGGGCTTGAACTCCCGAGCTATGAGATCATGACCGGAGCTGAAGTCGGACACTCAGCCGGCTGAGTCACCCAGGTGCCCCAAATCAGATTGTTTTTTTAATGGAATTTTTCTTCACCATATATTTTATCCTAGAGAATTTTCTTTAGAAGATAGTTACATTCTAAATATAAAAATAAAATCATTTGATAATATATATAACATCTACCTTCAGTGTGGACCATAATATAAAACAAATGTAATGTTGGACCATTCTTTTTCTGAGATATAATTGACATATACCATTATATTAATTCCAGGTGCATAGTGTAATGATTCAACATCTGTACATATTGTGAGATGATCACCACAGGAAGTTTAGTAACATCCATCACAACACAGTTACAAAATTTTACATTGAACCATTCTTTAATAGTCTTTATGAAAAGCCACTAAAAGGACTTTGAATTTTGATGGGTTCTTTACTTTTTTTTTTTTTTTAATGTCTCAGGCACTCCAACCTTTTGTTACACCAAACCTCATAGTCTTAGAGTAGGAAAGGCCGTTGGAAGTCCTATAGCCCAGCTCCCCCAAAATAATACATTTCTGTTTTCCCCTCAGTGGGCTTGTAAATATAAATATTTTAGTTACTATGAAAATATTTAAAGTTATCTATCTTATCTCTTATTTCCTTAGAAGTAGTATAGATCTTGGGATCCCTGGGTGGCTCAGTCAGCTAAACATCCGACTCTTTATTTTGGCTCGGGTCATGATCCCAGGGTTATGGGGAACAAGCCCCGTGTCGGGCTCCGCACTGAACATGGAGCCTGCTTAAGATTATTTCTCTCCGGGGTGCCTGGGTGGCTCATTCAGTTAAGCATCTGACTCTTGATTTCAGCTCAAGTCATGACCTCATGGTTTTGTGAGTTTGAGCCCGGCATAGGGCTCTGCACTGACCACTCGGAGCCTGCTTGGGATTCTCCCTCTCTGCCTCTCCCCCTTGTTTGCTCTCTCTCTCTGCCTCTCTTGAAATAAATAAACTTAAAAAAACAAGTAATCTCATCTTAACTTTCAGGCTCACCTTAATCAAAGGAGGAAAGCATTGTGGCTCCAGAGAAACCAGGGGTTTAAACATTAGTGAATTCCACTTACTAGCTGTATGGTTTGACATTTCAATCTTTATAATCCTTGATTTTCTTATCTGTAAGATAGAAGTATTAGTTGTAGCAATCTTACCAGCTTCTGGGAAAAATAGAGGACACATGAAAAGTGTTTGTCATGGTTTTTGGCACATAATACATGTTGGCATTTCTTATTTCGGGTAGTATGTCAGACCTTGGTTTGTGTCTTTCTTCTAATTCTTTCTTTTTTTTTTTTTTTTAAGCCAGTTCTTAATATTTATGTGACCTTGGATGAGTGATTCTTTGCACTTTTTAAAAAGCCTGTCAGCACAGGGTTTGGCACTGAGAGGCTGCTAATGCTTCATTAATTGCAGTTGTTACTGTTGTTATGCAATAAAAGATAGGTCTGAAAAAATTCCTGGCTTCAGCATATATTTTATATAAATACTCAAGTTCTCCAAATTTGAGAACTTAACTCTGTAACGAGAAGATAAGCCTCATCATTTATGTTAGAGATGTTGATAAAATAATCGAGTTTTAAGCTGAATGTTGTACAGTTCATAGGGATTAGATCCATCAAAGGCCTCTTGAATTTGAAATAGCCTCCCAGAAAAAGAATTATTAAATCGCTTTACTGATCTGATTCATTTTCTTGCTAGAGAGAACATATCAGCAAGAAGGGCATGCAAATGATGGTAACATTAGAATCTCAGCAAATCTAGTTCTGACAAGTTTTCTTAAGATCTTCTTGAAGTGGATTGAAAGCCTTGTTGGCTAAGTATAGAGCATTTGGGAGAATTTTATCCTTTTATGTAGTACATTTTCTATTACTTGCAATACCTGATATTATTAAAGATTTTGACAACATAACTAAAGTTATAAAGATATATGTATTAGATACATCATGTCCTGTCCTCAAAAACACAAGAAAACCCCTGCTTTTAGTTGGCTTTCCATTTCTAGTAGTCTTACTGCCCTGGATTTAGCTGTCCAGCACCTGGAAGTAGTAGAGTTAGAATGTAGACATTTAGGGAGTGTTTTCTGTTTCTTTTTGGTAGTATGAAATAAGAGTTGGTGTCAGTCAGTATTCAAACATGTTTTAAGAAATGGTAGGCATTTATATTATTTGATTGGCCATTGGCTTTGAAATAAATTGAGCTTGCCATATGTAGAAAAATGACAAATTCTCTGAGTCTTAGAGAGAGATGAAGGTTTGAGTAGAAAAGGAGACTTTGCCTTTCCAGAGTTGTATATCTCACAAGAACTCTAGTGGTGTGGGTGAGAGCCCAAAAGAAAATAAAGTATAGGGACACCTGGGTGGCTCAGTTGATTAAGTGTTGTTTGACTTTTGATTTCGGCTCAGGTCATAATCTCCTGGTTCATGAGATTGAGTCCTGTGTCTGGCTCTGCTTTGAGCATGGAGCCTGTTTGGGATTCTCTCTCTCTGCTGCCACCAACCCACCCCCCCCCCCCCCCCCCGCCTCCCCTGCCCTTTTCCCCAGCTCACACATTTGCTCTCACTCTCTCTCTCTCTGTCTCTCTCTCTTTCGAAAAAAAAAAAAAGAAAAGAAATGAAAGAAAGAAAATAAAGTATGTAGAAGAGAAGAGCTCAAAGAAGGAATCCCAGGAAGTGATTTTAGTTGAAATGATATGGGAAAGGACCAGTGGAGTTGCTTTTGCGCATGGTAGGAGGAATCAAGTTGACACTTTTGCTCTTTCTCTGACTGCCTCTTGGGCTATTCCCAAGGGCTCTGGTCCTTTTCTCTTCTGGATGCTCTCTCCTGAGTAATGTAGTCTCGCCCACGGTTTTTCCTCCCATGCATCTTCTGATCAAATTGATACTTTTGGCTTTGACGTGTGCTCCACACTCACATTTCAGATTGCCTTTTGGACATATCCACCTTGATATCCCCTCAAGTACCTCACCTTCAACCTATGCAAAACTGAACTTGTCCTCTTCCTCACATACTGAATTTGAGGTATTCAGAGGACACCCTAAGAATTTCTTTGTATTAATGCCATTGTGATTTATCTGTTCATTAAGGCCAGAAATCTAGAGATTATTCTCTCTTTCCTTTTTCACTTCCACATCAGAACAGTCATTGTATATTTCACTAACATCTCCCTTGTTTAAAATTTGCTCTTTTATTTCCAGTCTTCTCTTCATTTGGCTCCTGGACTGTTTTTTTCATCAGACTCCAGTCTGGGCTTCCAGTGTCTGGCGTTGCTCTACTATAAACCATTGCCACACTGTTTACATAGCAGCCCATCCAAAATGTAAACTCTCTCACTTAAAGTACTTGGGTAACCTCTCGTTGCCATAAGGATAAGCCTTGAATCGGTAACATGGTTTATACAGTCTGTAGCACACAGTTTATACTTTTCCTGTCTAGAATCTCCTTGCTTCTCTCTCTCCATGTATTTCACGCCTGAACTGCTTAAAGACTTAGTCTTCCCCAGCTCCCTTTTCTCTTTCTTGCTAAAAACTAAACACCTGTTCTTTCCCAACTTAATTTTTCTGGATGACCTAGAAAATTTCTCCCCGTCTTTGCAGACTCAACTCAGATGTTACCTCCTCTTTGGTTCTTTTGTACTTTATACTTTTTTGTTTGCTTATTTGTTTTCAGGTGCACTTACACGTTACATTGTATACATTCTATTTGTACTTGTTTACATGCTTGTTTGCCTCTTTAGATTCTTGCCTTTTAAAAAAGGCTGTGGCTTATTTTAGAGTAACTCCGAACCTAGCATAGTTGTTAGCAAAGAATAGATATTTAAAAATATGAATAGGGGCACCTGGGTGGCTCATTTGGTTAAGCGTCTGACTTCGCTCCAGTCATGATCTCACAGTTCGTAAGTTTGAGCCCCGCGTTGAGCTCTGTGTTGACAGCTCAGAGCCTGGAGCCTGTTTCCGATCTGTGTCTCCCTATTTCTTCTGCCCCTTCTCCAACTCGCACTCGCGTTCTCTCTCTCTCTCTCTCTCTCTCTCTCTCTCTCAAAAATAAATAAATATTTAAAAAATATGAGTAATACACACATTTGTAACTCAAATATTTTTATATGCTATAGGAATAAAGAGCTTAAAAATAATAGTGGCCTTAGTATAAGTTGGATTTCTTATTAGAGTTAACTATAAATTTCACTCAAATTAGCCACTATCCTTAAAAAAAAATGAAAAAGCACCAAAGAACTAAACTTCTTTTCTGAGAAACACATTTCCAGCAGATGGCATTATAAGACTATTTTTGTTTTTCTTATCATTCTTTTTGGTGGTAGAATTAAAGTTTGTTTCTGGTTGCTATGGTTTCTAAAAAGATTGCATCTATATAAAATCATCTGTGGACAGATTGAATGGCCAGAAAAGCCTACTTAACACATCTCTAGGCTTCTGAGTCTATTGTTTTCCCCAGCTAGTCAGCTAACACACTACAGTGACCTCACACTTTCCCTCTCATTCCTTCCTTCCTTGAAAAATATACTTATGGAAAACCTATTATATGTAGGCCCTTGGCTAGTGTCTGATGACCAAACAAAATAGATGTGGTTTTATTTCACCTGAGCCTTCCTTCATTTTCACACAGACCCTGAGTATTAGAACACCTAATGAAAGGTGTATTCTCTGGTGCCTTAGAGCTGTGGTCTAGAGCAAAATTTTCTTATTTACCAGCTCCCATTTGCCTTAGACAAGGTAGCTGATGACCCTGCCTTAGTTTCCTCCACTGTACAGTGGGGATAATAGCTGTGCCTATCTTATAGGTGTATGTGAAGTAGTACAACAGTGCCTGGCTCAATAACTGTTAGCTATTATTATTTTTATTACTGTGTATGCTTTTGCTCCAGAGCCACATGGGCAAAGTGAGTTATGTGCACTTTGGTGACAGGAATCTATAACCAGTGGGTTGTCATCTAGCTGTCCCTGATGTACCTGAAGAGCTAAAGCTTCTGAAGGATTTTAAAAACCTGAGTAAAAGAAATATTTAATTGTGGTTTTATTAATACTTTAGAGGCAATATATTTGGTTTAAATGGGTTCTTATCATATTTATGCTGCTGCTAATATAACATAGTTAATTAAGCACCAACATTCTGCAGGCTTCCTATAGAGGCCAGGCTATCTGGGTTCTTGCCATTAAAATCCAGCAGTTGTGGTCAAAGCTCTGTGTATGGTACTGTTAGCAGCTTAGGTTAAGGTGAAACTTTCTCATTTGGTTCATGGCCTTCTGGGTCAGATAGCAAGTGCATGTGTACTGTGAAGGAAGAACTGAACCTATCATTTTTCTTATTGCAGATTCCACTGTGTAAAGTAATTAGATTCAACATAGACTACACAATTCATTTCATTGAGGAGATGATGCCTGAGGTAAGAGAAAAGGTTATTTAATAGCTTCATATAGTTTGCTCTTTTGTTTATTTCACACTCATTTGTTTAAAGCATTGAACTTGGTCAGCTCTGGCTATTTGCCATAGGAATGCCCTTAAAGTGTGGTGTTCACTGTTGAAAGGGCAGTGAGATGTAGCTCTAGGAGCAAGGTTAAAATTTGGGTCCTTTTTCAACTTCTACTGACCTATTTTGGAACTTCTTTCTCCTCATGTTGCATTTACTGATGGTAACTTTACATCTGTTTCCAGTTTGTTTTGGAAAAGGGGACAGATTTTGGTTATTGGTCGTTATCGGAGAGGAAATTAGAACAGTGAAACTGAATCTGATAGCTGTTGGAATAATCTTATTCATTATCTCCAGTGACAAGATCAGTGCTTGATTCATTTTTCTTCCCATATATTTACATATTTTTCCTAATTGTTTTTCATTGCGGATGCTCAGCAGCTGATTTATCTAAATATATGCAAGAGGTTTAAAATTCCAAAGCAAGATTAATGCGAATCTCAGAATGATTCATTGCCTGATCTTGAATTTAGTGGTGTCAACAAATCACACTAAGAAATAGCAACTAGACAGCAAACAAGCTTGTGCACTTAACATTTGTTGAGTCGGGGTCGATTTCCTGAGCCCCCAGCTCTTCTTGCGAACCTTGTTTAACAGTGCGGCTTTGTCACGGGCAGTGGAGCACTGAGGGGGATTGACGAGCACGACACACATGCTTAGCTTGTACCTGCTTCATTCTGAGCGAGTCCTGGGAATTCTACCTGTCTTTCAAAAAAAGTAAAGAGAAGGGGCCACCCCTTCATTCTCCAGCTTAAAAGGGCGTTTTTGCTTCCTTTTGATTTTTAAGGTCATAAGCCTTCATTTGCTGTTGTAAAGGTTGATGACTTCTGGCGTGATCTCACACAGGGTGATTTGTGAACCCTGAGCAAGACAAGTGGGAAGAATTAGGAGACAAGTCTCACTTGTAAATATATCGTCTGTTAAGCTTGTTGATGGGAGAAATTTTGGTACTAGGTTTTGTAGTTTTTCTTAGCCCTTTATTTGCCTTCATTAAGAATTTGAACTTTTTTGGGCACAAAAGACCTCTTTTTATGGTAACTCTGTAATAGTGATTCTGGGTGTTTGAAGGGTAAGGGTGAGCAGGGGTAGGGTTGGGGGACAAACCTATTAGAGCCTGTCAGTATGTGTGTGTGTGTAGTTTGAATTAACAAAAAGTCCCTAGGAGATTCTAATTCTGAGATTTATAAGTGGATTAGGAAAATACAAGGTTTTAATTTTTAAATTTCACATCATTTTATTTGTATGTTTGGAAGGGCTGAGTTCATATTTTTGTAGGAATTCTAATGGCATTATTGCCTACTTTATATAGCCAGCCAATTAGCTCTTGTAGGACAGTGGCCATATTTTTTAGGAAATTACATGATTTTAGTATAGTTTTAATACACATTTTTTAAGACACTTGACTGGGACAAGTTGAATCTTTCGTTGATATATATTTGCTGTAGTATAGTAATTTGATTTTGGTTTATTTTTCAGAATTTTTGTGTGAAAGGACTTGAGCTCTTTTCGTTATTCCTGTTCAGAGATATTTTGGAATTGTATGACTGGAATCTTAAAGGTAAATAATAGGATATAAAGAAAAGTATAGTGCTTATAAAAGAATATTGTAATATGTGTAAAAACTTATGAAAGTGGGGAAACAGTTGAAATTTCCCTTATTTTTGAAATACCCAGGGAAAAGTATATTATTCATAAGAACAGTTGTTATCATTTGATGTGAATAAGTTCTTATTTTAATACAGTTTGACAATGTTCATTAGCTAAAATTACCATTATCCATTATCTGATGATACCTCAGAAGATGATACCAGTTACTATGAGTAACTACCTTGATTTATGTACACTAGGGAAAATCTCATTAGTTAATATTTTAAATTTATTGACCTTTACTGTAATAAACTTCTTCTAAGATGACAGTTTACTAAAACAATTTTGGTTAGCCTTCAAAACACACACATACACTTTGAGCTGTATCAGTTTAAAATTAGTTCTTTTTAAAATTTTTTTTTTTTTAACATTTATTTTTGGGAGACAGAGTGTGAATGGGGGAGGGACAAAGAGAGGGGGAAACACAGAATCTGAAGCAGGCTCCAGGCTCTGAGCTGTCAGCACAGAGTTGGACGTGGGGCTCGAACTCATGAACTGTGAGCTCATGATTGCTTAACTGACTGAGCCACCCAGGCACCCCCAAAATTTAGTTCTTAGATAATTGTTCATTCCTTTGGAAGTATCTGTATTCCATCAGTCATTGACTTACCTAATTTTAAAACAGTGTATTGATGGATGGCTTTTCAAACCAAGTTTTTAATGGCATTTCTCTCTTTACCCCCCCAGTTGTATTGATTAAAGTAGAACAGAATTAAAATACAAGCATATTATATCATGCAGTAGTTCAGTTATAACAAGTCTTTATATTTTTGGATTTCTAAAAATAGCTTTCCTGTACATGTCATATACTAGGTATATCCTTGGGGCCTTTATTCTCCTCTGACTTTGGGGACTCCCCTAACTGCAGTCTTCATTGGGTGTTTGTGGCAGTTACCACATGATTGATTGAGCTGTTGGGGAGAAGAAGGGATCGTGTTTTTTATGTCCCTACTTCTCTGGTGGTGTTTTGTTGTGGTTGTCATAAATCTTAGGAATTAAGTCGCAGCGTTTGTTTTCTAAGGCTGTTTTATTTATTTTTTCTTTCCTTTTCACTTGTTTGCTTTAGGCCCTTTGTTTGAAGACAGTCCTCCCTGCTGCCCAAGATTTCATTTCATGCCACGGTTTGTGAGGTTTCTTCCAGGTAAATCTTTTGGCTTGTCAGTGACCCAGTGTGATAGTGCATCTGAAAATAAGCCTGCCGTTCTCCTTTCAATCTTTATGGACAACTTCCCATCTCAGATACTGTTAATTATCTACTTCTTAGGTCAGGAATGAAATGTAAAATTACACATTCTGATTTGTACCCCTGTATAATATATGATAACCCCAAATTAGATGAGCAGTGGACAAGCGATTTATAAATTTTGAAGATCTAGATAAAATATCATGCAAGTATTAAAATTAATATGGGAAAACTATGACTCTAAAAAATGCATATAGTTAGTTGGAAAACAATTGCTATAAAATTTTATATGCACTATGATTATAACTAAGGCAAAAATTACTGCAATAATAGGTATATTAATATACTGTATTATAGGTGGTTTTTTTCCTATTTTTTTTGACACATGCTTTTATGCATTTTATAGTGAAAAAAGAAGTTATTTTCTCACTAAGTAAGTGTATTACTTTTTAATTTTCATTTATTTATTTTTTTATTTTAGACAAAATACGAGTGGGGAGAGGGGCAGAGGAGGGGTGGCAGGGTGGGGGAGAGAATCCCAGGCAGGCTCCATGCCCAGTGTGGAGCCTGATGTGGGGCTTGATCCCAAGATCCAGGGATCATGACCTGAGCCAAGATCAAGAGTCAGACGCTCAACCAACAGAGCCACCCAGGAGACCCTTTAATTTTTTTAAAGCAGTATTTTAACTTTTACATTTTTTTTTCAAGAGTCCAGCTATGCGATATGGTATTCTATTTAGCATTTTTAAAAATGGCAAGGTTTTCAGTGAAATCTTCAGATGCATTTTTGTTTGCAAAATCTTTACCTAAATGAATTCATCCCTAGAATCTCCTTGTGGCGTCACACTTTCTGGTGACATCTTTCTATTCCTCCAGCCTCTTATGCCCTAGTCTGTTTGCTTCTACCTGAATCTGTCTTCCCTTTTCTCCCTGTGTGGAGCCACCTTTCTTTGCCTTCTCTCTTCAGTCTTGTGCTCTGATGTCTATCTCTCAGCTCTACTGACCTCAGCCCCTTGTGCTAGCCACCAACCTCCATTGAAATATCAGTTTGGCCATTTGCCTTTTCTTGTTCTGTATATGGGCCACTCAGTGATACTGGAGAAAAACAATTAGCTGCTGCAATAGATCTGTGGTCTACAGTTTCATCTGGGGAGCTTTTCAGAGTGTAAACTTTCTGCCCACATCTGCATATCAGCAATTTCAGGAGGTCAGCCCTGTGTTCATGCTCTCCTTCTCATGCCTCTTGTCCTCCTGGGTGCTGGAGACCTTGCCTCCCCATGCCTCAGAACCCTCGTATGAGCCTGTCAGACCTTGGCCCATTCACAGCCTGGCTTTGCGTGGGCGCCCTACCCCCTCTAACTCTGTCCCCACCCCCTTGCAGCTGCTGATGCCAAAGCTATCCTCCCAAAAACCACATCAGTTTCAGTCTCTTCCCTGATGTGGTACCTGGGCTCTTGACCCTCTCTTCTGTGTGCTGAGCTCTTTTCGCTTTCCTCCTAGCTCTCTGATTTGTCTTTTATGGCTTTTGTTTCTTGTCTACTCATTCTAGTTTAGATTTTCCTCAAGATTTTGTCCTTGATACCCTTCCCTTAGTTGAGACACTCAGTCACAATGGCTTATTTTTATTTTAGAGTAGCGTTACTTATATTTTTGGTATTATTGTTAATGCTTATTTTATTGGAAAGTTTCATTTGGAAAATGCATTCAAAAGCTTTTCTCCTTTGTACAGCTGGTTTTATTTTATTGAGAAGTCCTTTTTTCTTTTCATGTGAATGTATCTCTGATTTTATAATGGAACTTTAGCAACGAACTTATTAGAAAATGGTGTTAGAGTGAGCTTGTTGAAAGCCTTTCCTTTCTCTATCTGTCTGCCTCTAGGCACTTTATAACCAAACAAATTCTAAGAGAAAGTGGACAGTTTTAAAATCATCTTAAAGAAAAATCTTATGTCAGATATTTACTTTGTGGGATTTGAACTCTTACAAAATGTTTCCTATAACTATGTAGGGATAACATTTAGTTTGTCATAAAGAAAAAGGTCTATTGATTTATTTTTAAGCAGGATTTACTTTTCCTTGGACTTCCTTTTGGAAATATATATATATTAAAAAGCCCTGAAAGATACAGAAAAATATTTAACATATAAAATGCATTTTGGTATTGGGTGGCAAATTATGATTGATTTGTTTTCCACAATACGATTTCATTAAAATCTTTTAGAAAATGGTGAATAAAAAACATTTTAATATATATTTTTATTGTTGTTTGTGCAGAGGCTGTTTCTACATAGTTGTCATCATACTAATGTATGATTTGCATCCTAGTTTTTACTAATTCATTGAGTAGATGGATACTTTTAAAGAATGTGGTATATAGTACCAAATTTCTTCTCTAAAGAATAGCATCAGTTTATGCTGCCATGAAAAATGCATTATTAGTCATCTTCACATTTTGGACCCTCCCTCCTTTTTTCTTCACTTCTTCCTTCCTTCCTTCCTGTAACTTCATGGGGCTAAGGAGTAAGCAGTGTCTGTCTTGTATCAGTGCTAACATACTACTTGGCACATAGCAGGGACTCAATAAATATTTGTTTACTGACTTTAATTGATCACAGTAGTGCCTTAGTTAATTATTCCTGTATTTTGTTACTAATAAGAGTGAATGTACTTTCAAATGTTCTCTGGTATTGTCTCTCATTTTTAAAAATAAAATTTTTAATGTTTATTTTTGAGAGAGAGAGTGACAGAGTGTGAGCGGGGGAGGAGCAGAGGCGGGGGGGGGGGGGGAGAAGGGGGACACAGAATCTGAAGCAGGCTCCAGGCTTACAGGGCTCAAACCTATAAACTGTGAGATCATGACCTGAGCCAAAGTCGGATGCTTAACTGACTGAGCCACCCAAGTGCCCCTTGTATTGTCTCTCATTTTTATTTTTATTTTTTTATTTTATTTATTTTATTTAAAAAAAATTTTTTTTTCAACGTTTTTTATTTATTTTTGGGACAGAGAGAGACAGAGCATGAACGGGGGAGGGGCAGAGAGAGAGGGAGACACAGAATCGGAAACAGGCTCCAGGCTCCGAGCCATCAGCCCAGAGCCTGACGCGGGGCTCGAACTCACAGACCGCGAGATCGTGACCTGACTGAAGTCGGACGCTTAACCGACTGCGCCACCCAGGCGCCCCTGTCTCTCATTTTTAAAAAGTAAACCGTTGAAGTATAACACAAACACTGAAAAATGCCCATATCATAAATATAAGACTTCAGTGAATTTGCACAGTGAATATGACTGTGTACTCAGCACCCAGATCAAGATTATCAGCATCCAAGATCCCCTTTGCAGTCACCTCCCTGCTCCTCAAGGGTAGCCTCTGTTCTGACTTAAAATCACCATGTTAGCTTTGCTTGTTTTTTAATGATAAAAGCTATAATTGTGTGTTCCTTTTTATTTTTGTCTTATTTTGCATTAAGAGTTTTTGAGACACCTGTTATACTTAACTGTAGTTGGTTCATTCTCATTACTGCATAGTATTATATGGTATGACTAAGATATATTCAACCTATCTGTGATTGATGGGCACTTGGGTTTTGTCAGTTTTGGGCTCTTTCAGATACCATACATATGTTCATCGTTATACTTGTACATGCCTTTTGGTGAGTGTGTATTTGTGCTTTCTCATTGTGGATATATACCTAAGAGTGGAATAGAAGTTTTGGTTGTGTTTATATTAAGCTTTGTAGATAATTTCTAACAGTTTCCCAAAATGGTTGTTTCATTTTCCATCCCCACCAGTAGTATTATATGACCTTTCAAGTTATTCTGCATTCTCACCAACACCTGGCATTTTTCTTTCTTTTTCAAGTTAGCCATTTTGTTGAGTGTTCAGAGGTATCACATTATTGTTTTAATTTTCATTTCCCTAATGACTTATGAAATGGAGCATCATTTCATATATTAACTATTTGGATATTGTCTTTTGAAGTGTCTGTTTAAGTCGTTAGCTTATTTTTCTACTCAGTGATGTCTGCCTTTTTCTCATTTATTTGTAGGTATATAGTATATGGATTATAGATGAGACTTTTGTGAGATGTATAGATTGCTAATACCTCCTCTGTTGATTGCTTTTTAATTATCTTAATGGTGATTTTTGATGAACATAAATTCTTAATTTTAACATAGTCTATATCCAATTTTCCTTTTATGCTTAGATCTTTTTGTATCTTGTTTATGAAATCTTTGCCTATCTTAAGGTCATCAAGATACTCTCCTGTATTTTCTAGAAATTAGATCTTTAATATGTCTCAAAATTTGTTTCTCTAATTGGTATAAGAATCAAGATTCCTTTTTTTAAATATGGACATCCAGTTGACCCTGCACCATTTATTGGAAAGATCATTCTTTCTTCACAGAATTGAAGTGTTACCTTTACCCTTTATTGGCTCAACTGTGTGTGTGTGTGTGTGTGTGTGTGTGTGTGTGTGTGTGTGTATGTACACAAATAAGACAAAAGTGTGTAAAGCAAAAAAGTAAACATCCCCTTCTAGAAGGGTGAAAATGAGTAGGTGCTATAAATGGTTTGGTTTGTATTCGTTTTAATCCATATAGGGAAAATTATGCTTTTCTTCTTCAAGTGGGATAACACTAAATATGTTATACAGCTTGCCTTTTTTTACTTGACTATTTCAGACATCCGCTATAAAAATACATTGCCTTATTCTTTAACACCTTCATAGCATTCTGTAGTATGAATGGACATTAATTTTTTGGACAGTTCCTCTAGTGACGAATATTTTAGAGATCTCTGTTCTTTTCTCCAGTACATATGAATACTTCAACAATAGTCTTGTACATCTTCTATGAGCTAGAGTTCTAGAAGTGAAATTATTTGTTAAGACAGTATGCACATTTTAAATCTAGAAAGATGTTGCCCACATGTTCTCTAGAAAGGACATAATAGGTAGTTCTAACCAACATTTTTAACAGTATCCTTTTTCTATGTATCTGTCCACATTGGATATTATGTCTTTTATAGTTTGTCTATCTGACAGGCAAAATGTAATCTCATGGTGATTATCTGCATCTTACTTGAACTCTTATGAGAAAGAGCAGCTTTCATATATTTCAGGTATTTCATGATCCTCTCATTCTCATTTACTTTTCATTTATATCAATTTATTATATCTAATTGACAGTGTATCAGTCATCATAATTTTTCTTTAGTTCCCCAGTTTACACAGTTTTGAAGACAGTGGTTTCATTTGCTCCATACAGATTTATCCAAAATTAAGCTTATAGTTTAAAACCAAGGATTATTTAATGCAGGCCAGTTTACCAGGAGTCAAATCACAGAGCAACTAGTTTATTGAGATTTTAAGGATTTTCTCAAGTTTTTGTTTCTTTCCAATCCCTACCTCTACCTTTGGTAGCCAGACTATTGATAAGAGCTCTTCTTGAATTAAAGGTTTTATTCTTGCTCTACCTGGGGCCAAGGCAGGGTATAACTCAAGACAGGAAGCTGTACTTCTGGGAAACCTGGTCATTGCTTACATCATCACTGTAGTAAACCCTCGGAATTCCTGAATCCGTTTTGCAAATCTGTTTATTACCTTGCAAATTGATTTCTGGAAATTGCCCCATTCTGGAGAAGCAGTTTTCAAGGCATGGCTGAGAGAGAGCCAGAGAGGGAGACTATCTCAAAATTCCCAGGGGGCCAAGTGTAGTGGGATAAAAACATCAATTGATATAGCATCTTAATATGATTTTCTATTTGGAGAGTGATTTTTTGAGGGGGGAGTTTAGAAAATACCTGTTAATACACATTTTCAAAAGTTGAGATTATGTGAAGACATGTTAGCAGGAATATACAGGAAACATAATAATGCAGTTATACAGTTATTCTCCATGTAGGAAAGAGGAAGGTATTTTTATAGTTCTTAAAATAACTATTACACCATTGAAAAATACTTGTTTAACCAGCCATATTCTTAACACAGATTCCCTAACAAATTGTCCCCCCCCCCCCCATATAAATAATCAAGCAATATAAGCTGAGAGAATTGGGTCTCTGAGAAACAGTTTATAAAGTCTGTCAGTTCGTTAATGACTGTCCAGATTCATTCCCCGAAACACAAACTCCAGTTCTTCCCGAATAATGAGCCGTTGTCACAGCTCCAGTCCCAGTGCTGGCAGAATTCCTGCTAACCTTAGCTTACCCGCTCTCATTTCTCATTTATATCATGTCCTATTTATCTCAGCCAATGAGATAAAAATTACTTCCTAGCCCTCAGTGACATAGTTCCATAAATCCCCAACATAAACATGTAGCAAAACAGACAAACCAAAAGAGCCAATTCATTAACATTAGTAAATTCATGGCAGTCTGTGAGCAAGTGGCCATGTTATTTATCTGCTTCAGAAAATCATTCCACAAGTATTTATGGAGTGACTTTTTTACCGGGCTGGGTGTGAGGGATGCAGCCCTTGCCCCGCAGGCTCTGGCAGGACTCTGGTCTCATCTTCCTTTTCTTACATTCCACAAGGATTGCGCCCCAGTACTGGACCTGGAGTAGTGCCTTGATCCTCCCCTGGGTAAAACTTTCATCTCCGGTTATCTGTCCTGAGTTTCTGCTTTGTCACAGTGGTAAATACCTATCTTTTTAGGTGTTAGTTGCCATTTAAAATATTTAGCAGGTTTCAGCATGGATTTACAATTTCTCCTTCAGCATCACCGAGTTTGCACCGATGTGTATGTTTTTACATGGCTCTAGTTTTGATGCTGCTATAAAGCTCTCTTTTCTCATTAGCTTTGTATGTGAACTAGGTAAAAGCATTCTTAGGAGCATTTGGTGGCCTTTTTTCTTTATCTTGCTGGTATTCTTCTAAATTGGGCTTTGCCCTTGGTTTGTAGGCTCAGGTATTCCCCTCTTCCAATACTTTTTGTTTTTTTTAGACTTTTTGCTTTAAATTCATAGCACTTAGTCTATTTCATTGCTGTTTTGTTTTGTTTGTTTATTTATTTATTTTTAAATTTACATCCAAGTTAGCATATAGTGCAACAGTGATTTCAGGGGTAGATGCCTTGATGCCCCTTACCCATTTAGCCCATCCCCCCTCCCACAACCCCTCCAGTAACCCTCTGTTCTCCATATTTAAGAGTCTCTTATGTTTTGTCCCTTTCCCTGTTTTTATATTATTTTTGCTTCTCTTCCCTTGTGTTATCTGTTCTGTGTCTTAAAGTCCTTATATGAGTGAAGCCATATGATGTTTGTCTTTCTCTGACTGACTAATTTTGCTTAGGATAATACCCTCTAGTTCCATGCTCGTAGCTGCAAATTCTATTTCACTTCTCTTTGCGGGGCTAGGAAGTCAGCCCTCCGTAACTGCTAGTAGGGAGGTTCTAGTGCTCTTTTGTATACCTGGCGTTGCATGTATTTGCTCCTTCCACCGTACACCAGTCTCCCCAAATAAAATCTGAGTGTTTTTTTCTAATCCTTATAACAGAACAACACTCTCCACCTTCCTATGGCATCCTGGGCTTCTGTTGGATCCTTGTAGGCTCAGAGTTCTCTTTAGGGGTACTACCAAATGTAGAGATTATGAGCCAAATATTATTTTGTTCTTTTCTTGGTTCCTAGTGAATCTAGTCAGTGTGGTAGTTCTTCTCGGGGCTCTCTAGGGTTCCTTTCTCTCTGCTGTTCAGTATGTATACACATGTAGCATACATCAGCGTAGTCTGGTTTTAAAGTTCTCTTGTCCATCTGTTTGCCTCAGACCCCCTGGAAGTAGAGACCACGGGGGGCTCAGACAGAGAGGCATTGTGGCTTTGCCGGGCTCCTTAGCAAAGAGGGGAACATCATGGATTGAGGAAGACATCTTATATGCAGGGAGATTGAAATGTTTTTGGGACAGACTCTGAGAAATATGCCCTTAACAGTGGAAGTTTGTTAATCAAAGGTGACTCTTGGATTTAAAGCAGATGTTTTGTCATGAGGCATAAAAAGATTTCGCTGCTGTGAGCAGTATTCTGAATCAGTAGGTGGAGCATGTCCTCATGTGGGTTGATTGTATTTTAGTCACTTCTTGGACTTTTTCTTTTTTCTTTCTTTTTTCTTTTTTGGAGACTCTATCTTTGATTAAGGGAACTCTGTTTTCAGAATGCTATCTATGAAGATTCCTCTAGGAACTGTTGTGATTAATCATTATTAGCTTACATATATGTCTTGAGGACCTGGAGCTTGTGTTTTTGTTTGTTTTTTTCCATGGCTGTGACAGGGGACCGCTTGTAGTGCCTGGCACATAATGGTAAAAACCCTGCTCCCTTGTGAGAATAGAATGCAGAGCTCTTAGTGTGCTCTGTAAAAGCTGTGCAAGATCTGACTTCCCTGCCACCTCTTCCGTACTCTGTTCCTTACTTCACTCCATCCACGGTGGCCTCTTTGCAGTTCCTAGAACACATCGGTCCCGCTTTCCATAGGACTTCTGCTGTTTTTTTCTGTCTGAGACACTCTTCTCCCAGATTGCTGCATGGTGGGTTCCTCTGCTTCTTTCTAGTCTTTGCTCACATGACACCTGTTTGAAGACTCGTTTCCTGACCACCATTTTAAATACAGCCGTAGTGCCTTGCCCATTTTGATTCTGCTTCACGGAAGAATGTTCATCTTGACCTGCTCTGTCATGTAGTTGTTTTTTATGGTCTCTTTCCCTTCTCTGGAATATAGGGGGTTTTAGCTGTTTAGGTCACCATTGTGTCTCCAGGGTCTAGAAGAGTGCCTGCTGCATAATAGGTGCTCAGTAAATACTTACTGAATATAAGCAAGTATTTAGTGAATGAATGCATGCCTACATATATAGTAGCTCTAGAGCAGCAATGCTGTCCAGTTCCATAACAGCATCTGAGATTTAAAAAAAAATACAGATCAAAAAGGAATTTTGATCTTTACTTTCTTCTTTCTCAGATGTGTAATCCTGTCCAGGCTCTTATCTCACAGCAACTTATATAAAGATCTTTTATCCTCTTTCTAGTAACCCAAATTCCTTGGGTACCACGAATCCCTCTAGCACAAATAGGACACTCTCATCTGTGCCCACCCATCCCCATCATCTTGGTCCCCTTGTTTCTCCATGAAGTGTTTGGCCCTATGTTGCAGTTCCTAGCATATCTCCTGACCTGGGGAGGGTGGTCATTGGTCCCCATACCTTCAGACCTCTTGTCCTTCCTTGGGTCAAGATTAGGCAAAGAAAAGGGGTACAAGGTGGTTGCATACATTGGTCAAGAAGTTAAGCCCAAAGAGACGGCAGAAGCATGTGAACACAAAATTAATGGCCACATTATATTAATGTCTTTGGTTCATCAAGTACCAGATTAATTGGCTCTTTCCAAGGTACTTTAATTATGTCCTTTGTTGTTTTTATGCTCTGTACTTGGTAATATATGCTTCTGTAAGCCTCAGAGTACTTGGTATTTTTTCCGTATACTAACTCCATAATGATCTTCATGATATTAGTACAGGCTTTTTAGTGCTATTCATCACGGCAGGTGCAGCACATTAGCACCAAAAAATTAGACCATAATGCAACAATAGCTTATTGGAAACATCCATAAATACCTCATAAAAGCTTAGAATTTCCTTAAGACAGTAACATCACTTCTAAAGAGCTTTCATCTGTTACCTTAGAAGGAATGATAAAATATTTAAGACATAACATAGTTCTGTATATTATAAACTGTGGCTCTTTATGCTAGGTGGTTTTAAATTTATTTAGGTAGGCACTTTTTTTATATTCATGCCTCACAAATGGAGCCTTTTATCATTTATAATGTTGTTGTTGCCATTTTAGTAAATGAGATGGTTTATGAGCACTGTTCATCAGTGAAACAAATGGCTTTTGTATTATTTGGCACCTGGTTAAACAATGTAAATTCTAAATTTCTTTTTTATAAATGTCCTTTTTTCCCCTTATTGTTTTGTTTTTCCTTATTCGGCTGATGATTGGCTGTTAAGTAGCCTTATTTTTCCCTCTCTTTCCACTCCTACTCTAGATGGAGGAAAGGAAGTGCTGTCCATGCACCAGATTCTCCTTTACTTATTACGGTGTAGCAAAGCCCTGGTTCCCGAAGAGGAGATCGCCAATATGCTTCAGTGGGAAGAACTTGAATGGCAGAAATACGCAGAAGAATGCAAAGGCATGATCGTCACCAACCCTGGAACGGTATGTTCTGGTGCTTTCACGTTCTGAGACTGAATTACATGTTCTGAGACTCTTTCCAGGTTTGAATGTTGACAAAAACAGTAACAAAACATTTTAAAAGTTTTAAGTATTCATTCTTGTCCTTTGAATAATTTTCCCTTTTTTAAATTTCATTTTATTTTTTTAATGTTTATTTATTTATTTGGGGGGGCAGAGAGAAAGGGAAACAGAACCCTAATCAGGCTCCACACTGTCAGCACAGAGCCCATTGTGGGGCTTGATTCCACAAACCATGAGATCATGACCTGAGCTGAAATCGAGAGTCAGGTGCTTAATGACTGAGCCACCCAGGTGCCCCAAGTAATTTTTCCTTTTAAATATTTAGTAAATAAAAAAAAATTGACAAGGTAGTCATATTGAGTAGTAAATTTCTCTGATTAGTAAATTTTGCCCATTATGGAGAATTTAAAAGTTTTTAGATATGTTCATATCTGATTTTTTTCTGAGTATAAAAGTAACATACTTCACTATAGAAAATTAAGATAATAGAGAAAACATCCCAGAGAAGACAATAAAAGTTATCCATGGTTCCATTTTCCAGAGATATTACTATTTACTTTTCTAACCTCTTTAGAGACTTTCATATTGTTTTAAAACAAAATTGGCATCATACAATTAAATATTAATATTCAGATGTTTTTCTTTTCTTCCTCTTCCAGAAACAACCACAAAATTAATTTTTCATAGTCTTAATTTCTTTATGAGTATAATTTGAAAAGGCTCCTAAGTTATTTAATTTACCCCCTATTATTGGACACCTAGGTTGCTTCCAGAGTTTTGCTGTCACAAATAGTGCTGTAGTGAATTTGTATATGCATGTATAAACACATATATACATAAATATGTATGTATCATTGATTATGTGTCCGTTTAATATTTTAGGAAGAAGTCCCATAAATGATATTAGTAGGCTGAAGATATACACATTTTAAAAAGTTTTTATTTATTTATTTTGAGAGAGACAGAGAGTGTGAGCAGGGGAGGGGCAGAGAAAGGGAGAATCTCAAGCACACGCCGCACTGTTAGTGCAGAGCCCGACAGGGGACTCAAACTCATGAAACTGTGAGATCATGGCCTGAGCTGAAACCAAGAGTTGGATGCTCAACTGACTGAGCTACTCAGGAGCCCCTGAAGATACGCACGTTTTTAAGGCTTTTGATACATGTTGTAAATTGCCTTCTAGAAAGGTTCTAAAATTTGCACTTTGACCGGGAGTATATGAGCATGCCCATGTCTCCATATTGGTTATAGTGTACTAGTTTAACAAAAATACTATCAATTTACCCAGGGGAAAAATTATGTAGTTCAGTATGTATTTTGGTTTCTAGCAAAAATTGGTATTTTAAATGTTTCTTGGCCTTTCATGTTTTCTTTTGATAATGACCTATTACTATCTCTTGTCTAATTTTCTTTTGTGATACTTGTCCTTTTTCATTGATCCTTTGCCATACTTATTACCAATATTTCCCATTTCTTTGTTTCTTATTTTTTTTTCTAAAAATTAGCCTGTAATGTTAATTCTTGAAGTAAAAATGAAAATATTAAGAGCAGAAAGTCAAAAGTTAAATAGATTCTCTTATGAAGAAAATGCTCTTTTGTATATTTATATGAATTAAAAGTTTTTTCTCTAAAGTATGTTACTGTAATCATAAAATAATTATATATTGGCTTCTTATCAGGGTAAAGTTTTCCAGAAATGGAGAATTAAAATATTTTTATGTAAAGAAACAGTAATCTATTTAAACAAAGCTGTTGTTTTTAAAAGGCTGCCAAATTGTTTAATAGCCTTGATTCATAAAAATAAAAACTCTGGATCAACTTTTTCTAGCATGACAGTAACATCTGTACAGACAAAATGTTACTATTTACAAATCAAACATTCCAGCTAATACTGATTGTTTCAAACAAATTTAGACAGTGAAAGTGCTTAATAAAAATATGTTTAAACATAAAACTTGTTTAAAACTTAATCATACAGTTTTTACAATTACATTGTTAGGCCACATAAATAATTGTTAAAGTAACTCTAAAATCTATAAGTCATAGCATTATGACAATATAACTGTGAATTTGGTTTTTCTTCTTAAATAGTTGCATTAATTTACATTTCTTCTGCCAGTTTTAAAGTGGGGTCAGAGGATGGGTGGGGGTGACGGTGGTGGGAGACACACCTTTTCATCTTGGTGGGTCTGCCTGAAGAGTCTCATGATCTGTAGTAGACACTTTGGGAACACTTTCACCCTGGGGCTTCCTTCCACAGAATGGCTAACATTTCCTAAAATCCTAGAATCAGTTGGAAAGCTTTTGAAAATGTAAGAATGCCCTGACTGTCCCCACCCATATATACTTCAAGTATGGGGCCCAAGGATCTCTAGTTTAAAAAAAATCCCGCAGTGCTTTTCTGATTCATCCATTGCTTGTTTTTGAGCCAAAGGCATTGAGGATATTTACTCCATTGCCATGATTATCATTTAGCTCCTTTGTTGAGGGACTACTGTTTGAGCTAGGTGTTAGTGAAGTACATAGATTATATATGTTGTTTGTCCGGACACAAACTCGTGGCATAGCCATGTGAAAGTAGTCTGCGATGAATTGTTGAATCAGTGGACTAGTCAGTCGAAAAGCCAATCAAGAAGGCCTGTAGTTTCAGGCGGGATCCCTGGACCAGGCTGCCAGGGATACTTCATAAAGGCTACAGGGAGGTCTTTAAGGAATCGGGAAATTGTAGAATTTATTGGCATGAATAAATTCATATACTTGGAAGGATAAATGGCCAGTTTTGAAGATAATGAAACCAGATTAATCAGGATGAAAGGTTTATGTTGGGAAGTAATCAGAAATAAATTAAGAAAGATAAGTTTGGGTGCCAGACTTGGTGACATGTTAAAATTAATAAAAATATGTTTAAAGGAGGAAAATATTCTGAAATTCAGTATCATGGAAACATCATTTCATTATATCTTTTACGAATAGAGCAGAGTAGATATGGCATCACATTTTATCCTCTGCAGTGCTTGCTTTGAAAGATTACCCAGTGGTAAGAATATTGGAGACTTTATTAAATTTTTCAAGCCATTATGGTCACATTAAGTACTTTATTGCTGCAGAACTTAAAAGAATTAATCTCCCTCCTGAGGCACTTTGCCTCTGCCAGGGAATACTTTGGTCATTAGCAAGAACTTTTTTTTATTCTTCCTCAAAGCTGGTATGATGGATATTGTAGGGTGTGGCCAAAGTCTAGAACTTATTTCATCTTGCCCCTCTGTAAATTTAGAGATGCTATAGATATTTTAAATCACAATTTCTTTGGTTGATGCCATAGCATGGTGTTTAAAATCATGAAAACATGAATAATTCACTGGCATTTTCAGTTGTGCGATTCCTCTTTTAAAACTGTATCCTGCTGCTTAGATATACAAAATCTCGGTAACATTTCTTAGACATAAATAACATGTTGCTACTGATGATGGGCGTTTAAATAATTTCATATTAGGTTACCTGTTTCTAGAAAATCTTCTCCAAGAAGTTTATTAATTTTGAGAGCAGAGTTCAACTTTTCCAAATACTAGTGAACTTTTGACTGTTAAGTGACATTTAAATATTCTTTTAAAACTTAAGTATACATTGTTTTCTAATCAATGTGTATGAATTTACACAGATGTATTTATTTTGTCACTTACTTGGATTTGTCAGATGGCTGAGTGGGGCTACAATTATTGGTAGGGTAACCAGCTTGTTTCAGTTGCTGGGGGTTTTCTCAGTTTTACCATTGAAACCCCTCTGTCCTGGTTAAACCAGGCCACCAACCAGACTCTGACTGTGGGCATTGCTGTATGGCAGAACGAATCTTATTGGCCTCCACGTGGATCAACTCTGTGGCATTTGGCTCTAAAGCAGCTGAGTCAAAGAGTTTAGTTTCTAATTAGGGACTGCTGTGAGAGCTGGATTATAAGCAAGGAGGTTATATAATAGCTTTTACCATCTTTTCACAAACTTCACCTTTTAGGATGAAAGAAAGGTATTTCACAAACAGTATGTTGTTAACTGAAGAAGGAAGCACCTGTTCACTTCTTCCTGTATTAGAATAAAAAAAATGAGGCTTCTATTAAAATTAAAAAGTGTTCTCCATGGACATAATGAGAAGCTTAACCATTTGGTTTTTGTACCACCATACCTTCTATTTTAAAGGTGTAGAATTAAAGGAATACATAAGATCGGGAGTAAGACAAGGATGCTCACTTTTATTCAACATGTATTGGAAGTCCTACCAGAGCAGTTAGGCAGGAAAAAGAAATAAAAGGCATCCAAATTGTATGGAAGAAGTAAAACTGTCACTATTTGTGGATGATATGACTTTATATATAGAAAACCTCTAAAGGTTCCACCAAAAAACTGTTAGAACCAATAAGTGAATTCAGTGTAGTTGTAGGGTAAAAAAAAATCAACACATAAAAATTTGTTGGATTTTTATATATTAACAGCAAACTATCAGAAAGAGAAATTAAGAAAACAGTCCCATCTATAATTACATCAAAAGAATAAGACACCTAGGAGGAAATTGAAACTAGGAAGTGAAAGGCCTGTCCTCTGAAAACTGTAAGACGTTGATGAAAGAAATTGAAGACACAAATGAAAAGGTGTTCTGTGCTCATGGATTGGAATTAATATTATTAAAATGTCCATATTGCTCACAGAAATCTGTGGATTCAGTGCAACCCCTATCAAAATTCTAATGGCATTTTTCACAGAAATAGGATAAACAATCCTAAAATTTGTGTGGAACCACAAAAGATTTTGACTAGCCAAAACAGTCTTAAGAAAGAACAGAGCTGGAGGCATCATGTTCCCTGATTTCAAACTATACAACAGGGCTATAGTAATCAAACAGTATGGCATTAGCAAAAAGAAAAATAGACACAATGATCAGTGGAACAGAATAGAGAGCCTGGGAATAAACTCCTGCATATATGGTAAATTAATTTATGACAAAGGAGGCAAGAATATACAATGGGGAAAGGAAGTCTCTTCAATAAATGGTGTTGGGAAAACTGGACAGCCACATGTGAAAGAATGAAATTGGACCACTACCTATGCCATATGCAAAAATTAACTCAAAATGGACTGAAGACTTGAATGTAAGATCTGAAACCATGAAACTTACAGGGGAAAACATAGGTGGAATCTCTTTGGCATTGGTCTGGGCAATGATGTTTTCGTACCGGACTCCAAAAACGCAAAGGCAACAAAGGCAAAAGTAAACAAATGGAACTACATCAAACTGAAAAACTTGTGTTCAGTGAAGATCATCAACAAAATGAAAAGGCCACCTACTGAATGGGAGAAGATATTTGCAAATCAGATATCCAATAAAGGGTTAATATCCAAAATATATAAAGAACTCACACAGTTCAATAACCAAAAAACCCAAATAATTTGATTAAAAATGGACAGAAGATCTGAATAGACATTTTTCCAGAGAAGATACAAATGGCCAACAGGCATATGAAAAGATGCTCAACATCACTAATCATTAGGAAAATGCAAATCAAAATCATGAATTGTCACCTTGTACCTTTCAGAATGGCTATTACCAAAATGACAAGAAATAACAAGTGTTGGTGAGGGTGTGGAGAAAAAGTAACCCTTGTATACTATTGGGAGTGTACATTGGTGCAGTCACTGTGGAGAACAGTATGGAGGTTCCTCAAAAAACTGAAAATATACCACATGACCCATGAGTTCCACTTCTGAGTATTTATTTGAAGGAAACAGAACCACGAATTCAAAAAGATATGAACGTTTATGTTCTAGCAGTATTATTTACAGTAGTCAAGATACGGAAAAAAATCGGTGTTCATCAGTAGATGAATACACACACACAATGGAATAGTGCTCAGCCATAAAAAAGAATAAAATCTTACCATTTACAACAACATGAATGGACCTTGATGGTATTACCCTAAGTGAAATAAGTCCCAGAAAAAGACAAACACTGTATGATTTCCCTTACATGTGAAATCAAAAAACAAAATGAATGGACAAAGCAAAGCCAAACTTAGATACAGAGAACAGATTGATGGTTGCCAGAGAGGAAGGGGAGCGGGCAAAATGAGTGAAGGGGATCAAGAGGTATACACTTTCAGTTATAAAATATATAAGTCATGGCGATGTAATGTAAAGCATAGTGAGTATAAGTCAGTAATACTGTGTTGCATATTTGGAAGTTGCCAAGAAAAGATCTTGAAGGTTCTTATCATAAGAAAAAATTTTGTAGCTTTGTATGGTGACAGTTGCTAACTAGACTGTGGTGATCATTTCATGGTGTATACAAATATTGAATTATTATGTCCTATACCTGAAACCAATATAATCATATATATGAATTCTACTGCAATTTAAACAAAAGAAAGGAAAAAACAAGGTACATAGAGAACTAATGGAAAAAAATATGGAGAGAGGCATCTGTGTACCCTGAGTAGAAGTAAGCCATTCATTTGATATGTGAAATGAAACAGAATAAGCCAGCACATTTCTTCCCTGTAATGTGGAATATTTCCCCTGTGTCTTTAGAGAGGTTAAGGAAAAGTTATATCTGACTAGGTGTCCTTTTAAAAGTTTAATTTTTAAAGGTTTCTATGTGGACTACAAAAAAGGACAGACTCATTGTTCATTATGCCAAATGGCATAGACTCATTTACAGGGATGACATTATAGTTTTTATATAGAATAGCTGCTATGATTAAAGTATTTTAAATGACATTTTCCCTTGGGGGATGAGGCTTTCCCAGAAAAAAACCCGATTGATTTCTTCCTTACTTAGGTTAAAGTCAATATTGAAAGTCTTCTTATGGGAATAAACGGCTTTGATTTTTCTCTCTAGAAACCTAGCTCTGTCCGCATTGATCAACTGGATCGTGAACAGTTCAACCCTGATGTGATTACTTTTCCGATTATCGTCCATTTTGGGATACGCCCTGCACAGTTGAGTTATGCAGGAGATCCACAGTAAGATATTTCTCAGTGTTTGTCATAGCCAATTTCACCTTCTACTAACAGCTGAATTAGCAGAGGAATACCCTTTAGTGGATGCTTTCTTTGTAAAAAATTAAGACCTGAAATGAGCCATGTTTCCAAATTTAGGTTACCAAATGAAACACGTTTTGGTAGCTCCTGAAGAATTATTTTCTCTATTGATTTAACTGTAGGTAATTATTATTCAATAGGATTATCCTTGGCAGTTTTGGTCAACATGAGTCCTGTATGTTTTTAACCTTTAAGGAACTTTTCCTTTATTCATCATTATAATATTTATTGTTATTATTATTATTTACTTTTCCAGTGTACTCTAGAGGAAAGTAACACCATGTTGGTTCCTAGCACTGCCGGATTTATGCAGAGTTCTATTTTGGGAGGCATCTTAATAAGCTCAGGATCCTATGCAAAGTCAAAGGTTGTGTTCTAAGGAGAAGGCATGACTTCTGACTCTTAGAATTGATGTTACTTTCCACGTTTGAGTTTTTCCAACTCGCTTGTTAGTGTTTTTCTGGGAGAAGCTGAGGATGTGTGGGAATAGAAATAATTCCATTATATTCTTCAGAAGTGTTTGGATTTCCTACCTCGTTAAACAAACGAAAAAATGGTTTCCTGACTTAATTTTTTTTTTTAAGGATTCATAATGGGAGAAAAGGGCATGGGAGATTTTCAATTCATAAATACAATTCTGGCTGATACATTAGAAGAGGCTAAAGGGTTTTGTTCTTTTTTTCCCCCCTTTGGATAAAAGTATGAAGCAGTGAACCAGGCACTGTGTAAGTACTTCTTTCTTTCCTCCATTCTCTAAAAAATTGTTACCAAAAAGGAGAGACCCAGCTAAGGCCAAGAAAGGAGCAGTTTGAATATGACAAAATTCTTTGAAAGTCCCTTCTTGTCAAAAATGTTAGTAGAATGTGATAGGCTGTCGTGGACTCTCCGATGGCAGGACTGTGTGCTGCTAAAGGACCGCATTTCTCTTCATTCCCAGGACGCTTTAACAGGATCCTTTACACTGAGCCAGCTTATCCCATATTTGGCTGCAACAAATAAGCTTATTTTTGTCATGGTAAATACAAATTGGTGCACACCATTCGTCTTTTTCCTTCTCCAGTGGAGAAATGGAGACATCTGTGTAGCTTGGGTTTTGGCATGGATGGGGTTCTCTTTTCTAATATTCTCCAGCTTTTATTTTCAATGTAGGCAGTTCAGAGACCGACAGTATGCTTGTTAAGTAAGGGATCTTTCTTTCAACAACCTCAGAAAGTACATATTTAAATAAAATAGGTAATGATGAGAAATGATACATATTTCTGTTGGTTTTTATGTTTCTTTGGAATTCTTTCCAGAGAGATTCAGGCATATAGTGACACCTCATTTTCAACACAGACTTATAATAATGAACTTAATTACTAGGTTCCAGATGACTCTTGGTCATCCTGCCCCACTGCCCCCAAATCATATCCTTCCTTAGAATGAAGGTTTGTTACCATTAAGGATCTCCAAAAGAATGTAATTTATGATTCAGCAGGCCTATTAAAACAACTGGTTTTATTGCACTTCAGATTCTCATACTCCTTGTCTGAGATGTCTGTCTGTCCTTTTCCTTAGGTACCAGAAACTGTGGAAGAGTTATGTGAAACTTCGCCACCTCCTAGCAAATAGTCCCAAAGTTAAACAAACTGACAAACAGAAGCTGGCACAAAGGGAGGTTGGTATCAAATCCTGTTCTGTGATAAATGATGATGTGCTTCAGATTTATTTCAAGATTATTGCATTACACCATTCTTCTAGAATAAGGTGGAAAAACACTTAAAAATATCATACTTTTTCCTCACATTGGTATATAGATTGATTTTCTTTTCCATCTTTCAGTATCTAAGCATTTTCCCCCTAAAAAGGCCAGTTTCTTCATGGATTCCTACGATTGGGAATAAATGTATCTTTTAGAAATTTTCCAAATTTTAAAACTTGCTAGGTCAGTTTTTTATCATTAATTAGACTGCATATAGTACAACGTGGGTCTTACTCAAGTTTCTTCATCTTAAGGTTGTAAAAGATTATCTTCCATATGTCTGTTAGTTTAGTAGGGTGAACTTCTAAGGTTTTATATCCCAAATTCCATATTTTTTACTAATGGGTAGTATTATCCCTGTATTCCAGGATTATTTATGTTTTAATTCTTAATTCATAATTTTAAGAATAAGTGGATTCAATGTCAACATAGATTTTATCTCATTGAAGTTTTATTCTGCTTTGGTAGTATAAGAGAACCAGACTTTGAAGATGGGAAAAGCGTTTGAATTCTGGTCTTGTCCACTTCCTGTGATTTGAGCCAGACATCTTCATTAAAAAGGAGGGAAACAAGGCTAAGAGAGGCTGACTCAAATTTCTCTCTGTTGGTGGACCCAGGGAAATAGGTGCTTGTGTGGACTTCTGAAATACTCCATTGAACTTTCCCCCCAATGGTATTTGGTCTGTGGTAGGCACTTAATGGTGGGAGTGGTGCAGTAGTTGTTGTTGTGAGTTCCTGTGAGATGAGTTCCTGTGAGATTCTTATTGAGTAAGCATACAAATATAAAATTATTTTTTATAATTAGTTTTTTGAAGGGAGGTAAAAGAGTCTTGCAAAGTCTTGATTATGTCTTGCAAAAGTTTTGAATCATTGTCTTTTTAAAATAAAATGTACCCCTGCAAGAGTTTTTGTAAGGGTTTTGCAAATTAGAAGCAACTTTTAGAATTAGGTGGGTTGCAGGTTAATTTACTGATTGTCTTTCTTAGATGTAAATGCTTAACATAAGGCTTGATATAAGTATAATTTTTACATGATGATTTTAAGTCCCAAACATCACATTTTGTTTATCAGTACAAGGTCATTTTTTACTTGAACTCACCAGAATAGTCGATTTGGTTTAGATTTTTTTTCTTATGTAGTTACCAAGAAAGACCGACTTACACCCAAGGCTTTGAGGATCCTGGCCTTCATTTCAAATAAAATATTGTAATTTGGCATAAAGAGGTTTGAATACCTGAATATAAGGGTGATATTCAGTGAATCCAGCTTATAGTCTAATGCTTGATGTTTGGCTTAATATTACCTTACAACTGTCAGGTTACTTATCGTAATGAGTTCTTTTTTAGGAAGCGCTCCAAAAAATACGACAGAAGAATACAATGAGGCGAGAAGTGACTGTGGAGCTGAGTAGTCAAGGATTTTGGAAAACTGGCATCCGTTCTGATGTCTGTCAGGTGATGACGCCTCTGAGAACACAATTATACCTATATATCTCTTTTTTTAAAAGACATCTGCCACTGAAGTTTACCTAATATCTATGAATTTCCGTAGAACATACTGTCTTATAGCTAAATGGAACACCAACCATAAATTGTTTTCTGTTGTTTGGGTTTTGTTTTTGTGTCCATTTTCAAGTTGTCTTGTTCAGTTTTGTGTGTGTGTGTGCACGTGTATGTGTGTGCCACTGCGTGTGTACACGTGTGCATGTGCGCAGTGGTGGGCAGTTACTTAGTAGTACTAAATTCTGTCTCTGCATGTTGAGTGAAGGCAAGTCTGTTCTTGAAATGCCCCCGCCTGTTCGCAGCACCTGTGTGGGTGCTTCTGAAAAGAGCTCCAGCAGCTCTACAGGCAGACTCCTGAAGGTGGTGTGTACAAACTTTCCAGACAGATGACTCAAACTTATACTTTAGAGAATTGAAGGCATTAATGAACAGAACCAGTGTAAATTTCATATTTGAGCCAAATGATAATTGTTTTTGATGGGTGAACTAATAGAAGAACAATTCAGCTATATATGACTGTCTCACTAGTAACTATTTTTGTTTTCCCTATGAGTGGAATTTATACCAGATTAGAGATTCCTAAAACCGAGCATCTCCCTGGGCTCTTCACTTGATTCTTTTGTTATGATTGGTACTGGTTATGCTCCATGGGAATTACAGTAGCAGAAATGAGTACACAGGCAGGGATCAAGTAATGTAGTTCACTGTGTTCAGGCTTTTGGAAGAATACTTACAGGCTTCCACTTAATTCTGTTTTGATGGTAGTATATATTGTAGTCAGTTCAAGCAGTCTTAGGAATTTATTTCATCATAATGAGGTTTATTTTTTCCTTAAGTCGGTGTTGGCATTTAATTATTATATTGAACAGTGGGATTTAATCTTATCATTAAATGTATTGCTGTGTAATTCATTTATGTTGTGATGTCTGGAGCTACATATTTTTGTGTTAAGATTAATTGCTATTGATGCAGTGTTACTAAATAGTTTGAGAATAGTTACCAACAGTGGCAACCACCTATATCTACCAAGTCTTCAGTTACTTTGTTAACTGACCAATTTTTTTTTTTACCATAAGTACTTTCAGGAGTGAGTATCTCTGTTGATTCTTTCTTAAAGCCACTTGAAGCCATGATACCCAGGTTTTCAGTTTCTCCCAAACCAACATAATGTCATCCTAAGGTAGACATTATAAGAACAATATGTGGAATGTTCAACAATCTGTTCAAAATCTGGTGCTTTCAGTGATGAGTCAGAATTGATAGAGACATCATAAAATTGTGGAACATTATAAACTGGAAGGAACCTTAGAGATCTTTCAGTTCAGTGGGTTTTAAACGTGTGTGTGTGTGGTTTTTTTTTTTTTTTTGACAAAACCCTATAGAGCCCTAATTTGTAAAAAGATAGAAAATAACTAAGGGGTGGTGGGAGTGGATGGAGTATCCTGTTGTATTGATTTCCACCCTTGTAGCAGGCCCTAAGGCAGTTTTGTTCCACTGGACACAATTTTGTTTAAAGTATTGAGCCCTTGGGGCACCTGGGTGACTAAGTTAAGCATCCATTCTTGATCTGATCTTGATTGGCTTGGGTCATGATCTCACTTGTTGTGAGATTGAGCCCCACCTCTGCTCTGTGCTGGGCAGTTGGCTCCATGCTGGGCTTGGAGCCTGCTTAAGATTCTCTCCATCTCCTTCTGCCTCTCTCCCTATCCTCAAAATAAATAAATAAATAAATAAATACAAAATAAAATTAAAATAAAACAAAGAGCCCTTTTCCCCCCCTTTCTTTCAGTGAAATGCGTGCATATGGGTGCTGAATAATCTTTTCCACTGCAGTTCTGTGTTCTTCAGCTGTGTCACAGATTTCTTATTCTGGCTTGTCAGCTAGATTAGAAGTAGCTGGAGGACTAGGTTATCATCTCTTTATGTATTATATTTAACCTTCTGTCTGGAGATTGGCAGGCAAAAGCACTCAGTTAATTCCTTTTACTAACTGGTCAGAGAAATTGGACCCTGATTAAAACTCCTGCCAAGGTGAGTACTCCTTGATCTAATAATAGTCCTTTGCTCTGAAGGACTCCCACTCTCCCAAAGACAACTGCCATCTGTTTAGAAGCCATGCTTCCAGTCTCCATCCTATTTTTTACAAGTAATGTTGGCTTTATTTAATTTCTTATCCTAGAATAAATGTTTCTTTTTGTGTGTGTTCCTGAAATCAGATGGCAGGTGGCATGTAATAATGCAGTTTAAAACATTCAAACTAAAGGCATTTAGTATGTTTGGTAATGAAGAATAAGAATCTGAGAAAGAGCAGTTAAATGAAATTATACACTGAATACTTTGAGTAATCCTGAAGCCTGTGAATAGGTAGACTCATACCTAATTTTTTTTTTAAGTTATTTATTTATTTTGAGACAGAGAGCACACAAGCAGAGGAGGGGCAGAGAGAGTGGGAGAGAAAGAGAATCCCCAGCAGGCCCCGCCCTGACAGTGCAGAGCCTGATGCAGGGCTTGGACCCACGAACCACGAGATCATGACCTGAGCCGAAACCCAAGTCAGATGCTTAACTGACTGAGCCAGCCAGGCGCCCCTCACACTTAATTTTAAGGGAAAAAAAACCACTTCTCTAAAATTCTCAGGGGTTGGGCAGGGGAAGGATTCTCTATTTGGTAACACATTGATGTAGAACCCACTGTTCATGAGTAATAATTGCTACTAGATTGCTGGCAAAAGCCTTTTGATGTTATCTTGCTGCCTCTGAGATGAAACTGTTGTCACACATCTGAGGAGGAGAAACTTAAGTACCAGCCCTTTATTCTAGATGTATAACCTCCCACCAGAGAAGTTACAGGGTTGTTAACGAGGTTAGAAAATTCTATCTGATGCTCCAACCAATGTGAGGAGGAATGGGAAGCTAGGTGTGGGCCTGTAACCTATAATTACATGTGAACTAAATGCAGACTTGAAACTGTGTTTAGAGACAAACTATTGAAAGATTTATTCTGTGTTGCTGTTTATTAGAGTGAATTCTAGGTAACATGGGAGGAAAAAAAGCAAGAATTAAAACCTGAAACCAAGGCTGAAAAATTCAACAGTAGGACTCAGAAAAGGAAGAAAGGCAGCATGTTGCTACAGGATCTGTATTTTAAGAGTGGGGTTCTGCCCACTGAGGTTGAATTGGTATCTTATAGAAGTAGGTGCCTGTACCCTCTGCTATGGTAAGGAGGTAGATGGTCCATGGGAATCAATAAACTGAACCATAAGAATGGAGAATGGATAAATGTGACAAACAGAGACACCAAAAAAGAAGCAAGGAATCTGCCACCATTATGGTTATATAGCCCATATAAGGCTTATCCCAAACTGGGGAGATGAACTCATTGAGAAAACTAAGGAGGCACAGGTGCATGGAGAATTGCTGTTGGTGCTAGGGAGACAAGCTGAGTTGTGGTGGTTGGTCTTTGTACTGGGTAGATCCAGGGCTATATTTGGATGCATTAATAGCTGTGCTGTCTTCCCATAGTAACTCTGGAATGGAATGGAGGGCTGCCTTGCTGGATCACAATAACTGATACTCTCGCTTCATGATTTATCAAGGGGACTGAACAGTGTAAAGAAATATCTCTAGGGATTAAGAGTTTTGGACAACACATTGAAGGAGTCATTTTCTAAGTTTGAACTTGGGAGAGAAAATGGAGATTTATACCTCTGAGAGACATATGGCTTCACAGTTACTGATAACAAATTTTTGGACAATGAGAGGTACTTGATTTTTTTATTTTATTTTTTTGAACTGGAGATGTCGTGCTTCTCGTAATGGAAGAAAAGGAGATTTTGCTTGATGGCTGACTGGCCTGATAGAGAACTGTTAAAATTACATTTTTATTATACAAATTTCAGACATATAAAAGGTCAGGGAGAAAAGTGTAATGAACTCTTTGTAGTCCTCACACGGCCTCAGTGGTTATCAGCAGCATTTCTGTAATATCAAATACCAGCCAGTGTTCATGTTTTCCTGTCTGTTAGATCTGTGTCAGTCTGCTTGAATTGGGATTCAAACAAGATTCATACATTGCGATGAGTTGATGTATTTTAAGTCTCTTTACCCTAAGTTCTCATTCCATTTTCCCTTTGTTTTCCTTGCAAATTTTTGTTATTGAAGAAACTCAAATCTCGTGTTCAGTAATGGTAGTGTTCCTGCGGTCTGATCTGATCTGAATTTTGCTGATTGTAACTTTATGGTATCATTTAACATGTGCTTCTCTCCCTTGTATATCCTATACATTGTTATAAACTGCTGTCTAATACAATACTACTGGCTACACATGGGTTTATAAACTTAAATTAATTAGAATTAAATGAAATTAGGGGTGCCTGGATATCTGTTAAGGGTCTGACTTAGACTCAGGTCATGATCTCACGGTTTGTGAATTCGAGCCCCATGTTGGGCTCTGTGCTGACAGCTCAGAGCCAGGAGCCTGCTTTGGATTCTGTGTCTCCCTCTCTTTGTGTCCCTCCCCGACTTGTGCTCTGTCTCTCAAAAATAAATAAATATGAAAATATTTTTTTTAGAATTAAATGAAATTAAAAATTCAGTTCTTAGTTGTCCTAGCCACAGTTCAAGCCCTTATTAGACACATCTTGCTATTGCCTCTTATAACAGCAGAGATGCAGAATATTTTCATCATCATAGGACGTTCTGTTGAATGGCACTGATCACTTGTAAGTGTATTTTTTTGCGCAACCTACTCTTAAGTGGTAGTGTGGTGTCTCTCTCCCTGTCTCTTTTTATTGTAAGTGGATTATTTAAGGGTGCCTGGGTGGCTCAGTCAGTTAAGCATCCATCTGACTTCGACTCAGGTCATGATCTCATGGTTCTTGAGTTCGAGCCCTGTGTTGAGCTCTGTGCTGACCGCTGACACCTGGAGCCTGGCGCCTGCTCTGGATTCTGTGTCTCCCTCTCTCTCTGCCCCTCCCCCTCTCACACTCTGTCTCTTTCTCTCTCACAAATAAATAAACATTAAAAAAAAATTGTAAGTGGATTATCCAAACATTTAATAGTTCTTTTAGAGAGTAAATTCTGTTCATAGAAATCTGACTTAATCAGACCATTTTTCAATTGAAGAAATAAGTCTTTGAATTGGAATGTATTTCTCCCCAGTCGTATACCTTATTTTAAAAATTGAAGTATAGTTGACATAAAATTAAATTAGTTTCACGTATACAACATAGTGATTCAGCAACTGTATACATGATGAAATACCACAATAAGTGTATTACAGTATTATTGACAATATTCCCTATGGTATACTTTTTACCTCTGTGACTTATTTATTTTATAACTGGAAGTTTGTAACTCTTAATCCCCTTTACCTATTTCGTCCATTTTCCCAATCCCCTCCTGTTGGCAATCTCCAGTTTGTTTTCTATATTTATGAGTATTTCTCTCTTTTGTTATTGTTTGTTCATTTGTTTTGTTTTTTAGATTCTACATGTAAGTAAGTCATAAGGTTTTTTGCCTTTCTCTGTCTGGCTTATTTCACTTAACATAATACCTTCTGGGTCCATCCATGGTCTCTCTTTTGTGTGTAGCATTTTTAGTCACTAATGAATTATGACCTAGACCCAGTAATTCACTAAGAGCTTCCAAAGTGATATTTTAATTCTTTCTGCATTTATTAGTTAGAATACTTTAAAAAAGAATCTTTCCCTCATCAACTATTTGATATTCATACCAAAAAAAGTACTCATTTTTCTTTAATACACTAATAATAGTCCCAGGATAACAATATTAATGGCACCGATTATGGGAAGCAGTTGTTTGGGGGTATTCCTTTTTATCTGTGATTATCTACAGATATGACACAAGGCATGCACACACATTACTGTGGTTTGGTCACTTGTGCTTATATCACAAACTGGGTACACAGATTCATTTATTTCATTTGACTTTTGATTTAAAGTGTTTCTTTTAGAAAGTATTGTTTTGTAAATCTGTAAAATATTTTCCATGTTTCCAAACTCAGGTTTATAAAGCCAAGTCTGTTTTAAAAAAAATCTAACTTGTATCTCTTTCCTCTACTCCTTTCTTGCCCCTCTGCACCCCTAAGGGTAGCCATCTTTTAGAAATGGTTTAATTTTTTCCTTTAATATAAGAAAACACGGACACACGCGCGCGCACACGCATGCATACATTCTTTGTATGTTTGGCCTCCCCGCTGTCAAACTGTTTTTTGTTATGTGGTCCCTGTGAGCTCCATTTTCGTTGTTTGTTTGTTTTTTCTTTTTTTCTTTTTACATCTCTTTATATTCAGGAAGGTTCATAATTCTGTATGAATGGTTATCTTTTTATTAACACCTTTGTAGTCTAATGAAACTTCTCCCTCCCCTCCTATGTGTGTCCCATTGCCCATTATTGAAAATAAATGATTATTATTTCTTGTGCTTCTCTCTCTCATCCAGCACCTAATTTGAAGTGATTATCCTTTTTTTAAAAATGTTTATTTATTTTTCAGAGAGAGAGAGAGTGAGCACGAGCAGGGGAGGGGCAGAGAGAGAGGGAGACAGAATCCAAAGCAGTCTCTAGGTTCTGAGCTGTCAGCCCAGAGCCCAACATGGGGCTTGAACTCACAAACTGAGAACATGACCTGAGCTGAAGTCGAATGCCCAATTGAGCCACTCTGGTGCCCCTCAAGTGATTATCCTTTTGCTGCAAGTTAGTATTTATGAGACACACAGCAGCCTCATCCCTACTCTTCATGGACTTCACGTTCTCCCCTCATTTTCTGATAGTTGTAGTAATCTGTTAGAGTATTAGGCATTTTCTATAATGTTGACTCACTTATTGATTATCTGTAGTTAAAAATATATTTGAAGGTAATTGCTAGTTTATATGGCAGTGTCTATCCCCCTTGTTTTGATTGTCTGAGCTCCTTTCTGGCAGATTCCTTAAGAAGGGCTTATTGAAACAATTATCCTTAAGGTCCTGCATGTTCCTAACCCTTTGTCTTTAAATATAAAGGCCACCTAAACTAGATTTAAAATTTGTGAGTTATGTTTTCTTTTTTTAACATCTTAAATATGTTCTCTTTGTTATCTGGCATAAAGCTCTGTTGTCAAAAGTGTGATAATATGAATTTTATAAGTGACTTGGCCCTTTTGTCTCAGTGCCTAAAGGATTTTTTTCCTTTAAAAACTAATAATAGCCATACTAGAATATGTCTCAGCTTTTTTGGTTAATTTTTTCAGATATGCCGTATACCCTTCAGTATATACTTTCAAGTTGTCTTTTATCTCAAATGTTTTCTTGAATTACACATTTCATTATTCTGTCCTGTTGTATTGATTTTCTTTAAGGATTCATGTTATATGCACTTTGTACCTTCTTTGTTTATCTTCTATATCTATCACTTTCTTTTGAATCCTTCATTTCTTTTTGATTTTTTTATTTCTCTAAAATTTTGCCTTTTTCCATCTTTTATTTCTCAAAGGCACTATCCATTGGTTAATTTGCTGTTCATTCTCTTTAGTCTGTATTCTTAAAATGATTTTTTCCTTTTGTGTCTTTTCTCTGAGGTTTGTCACTTTTTTTCAAATCTTCCTTTCCTCCAGTCATTTCATTTCTGAATTAATGTAAATGTAATACTTATTTGTAGGGGTTTTTTTTTTAATAGCTTCCTTTGTTTTCTTAATTTTGTTTATCTTATTTTGAAATGTTAGGTTACAGCTTTCATCTGTTTTGTTGGCATGTTTTTCTGGCTTTATTTTTTAATTATCTGAGGAATCTTATTCTATTCTTTCCATTTTCTGATAAAATCCTTGGATGGGGTATGATCATGATTTTGTATTGCTCTTCAAGTTAAATAATGTTAGATAAGTAAGTGAAATATTTTCTCGTACTTTTAGGAGGGAGGTAGAAGTCAGATTAACTTTTCACGGTTAAAGAGCCCCTCCTGCTGCTTTTGCAAAGTGATAAAAGACATGGCTTCATAATATCTGAGACCTGCCCTCTCTGCTTTCCTCCCCTACTTTTATCTGGACTTTCTCTTTCTTTTGCCCTTTATTCTTCCTCTCTTGCTTAAATGTGGCTTTTACTCTCCGTACTTGCTTCACCATGGGACTTTATCCTCGAAGGGAACTTCAGTTTTTAATTTTGAGCATTTATAGGGCCTTAGCTTCTCTGGCAGCATTACACTGTCCTCTTGTACTCACCCGGTAGATTGGAATCTGCAGAGCCCTCTCCAGTTTTGGTCACAGTTTTATTTTTTTTATTTTTAAAAAATGTTTATTTTTGAGAGGGATGGAGACAGAGTGTAAGTAGGGGAGGAGCAGAGAGCGAGGAAGACACAGAATCCCAAGCAGGCTCTGGGCTGTGAGCTGTCAGCACAGAGCCTGATGTGGGGCTTGAACCCACAGACCATGAGATCATGACCTGAGCTGAAGTCATGAATGCTTAACCAACTGAGCCCCCCAGGTGCCCCACAAAGATTGATAATACAAAAAAGGGCACCTAGGTGGGTCAGTCGGTTGAATATCCAACTCTTGCTTTTGCCCTGGGTCATGATCCCAGGGTTGTGAGATTGAGCCCCACGTCAGGCTCTGTGCTGAGAGTGGAGCCTGCTTAAGATTCTTTCTCTTTCTCCCTCTGCCCCTTTCCCCTGCTCATGCTTGCTCACTCCGTCTAAAATAAATAAAATGAAAAAAAAAAAAAAAAACACAACTGAGCTAGAGATTTTAACAGTCTTATACATAATGTTGAGACTTTGTTGTCTAGGTTACAAGATGGACATGGGGCATATATACCTTTTAGTGATATTCACAAGAAGCACTCATATCTGTAAAGATAAACTAGTATTATTTGGAGCAAGTTTAGAGGAAGTAGTGAAAGGGATCAGAGCTGTTTGACATGAGTAAAGGTTAAAGGAAATAAGACTTAGGTTAATGAAGAAAAGATGTGGAGACATTACCATTAAATGTTTTTTTTGTTTTGTTTTGTTTTGTTTTTTTTGTCCCCAGGGGTATAACTAGGTTTCAAGGGATAAACCTCCAAGAGATAGATTTAGATTAAATGTTAATAATAACTTTCTAATCACCAGAGTACTCTAAAGAGGGTGTTCTTTCCTTTTTAAAGAATTTTTTATTAGAGTGCCTTGGTGGCTCAGTTGGTTGAGCGACTGACTCTTGATATTGGCTCTGGTCATGATCTCATGGTCGTGAGACCAAGCCCCGCTTTGGGCTCTGTGCCAACAGCTTGGAACCTGCTTCGGATTCTCTCCCTCTCTCTCTACCCCTCCCCTGCTCTTCCATTGCGCGCGCGCTCTCTCTCTCTCTCTCTCAAAATAAGTAAGTATTTAAAAAATTATTTTTTATTGTTTTTAATTTTTTTTAAGTTTGTTTATTTTGAGAGAGAGAGAGAGCACAAGCAGGGGAGGGGCATAGAGAAAGGGAGGGAGAGGGAGAGGTGGAGAGAGAGAGAGAGAGAGAGAAAGAGAGAGAGAGAGAGAGAGAGAGAGAGAGAGAGAGATCCAAGCAGGCTCTGTGCCATTAGCACAGAGCCCAACGTGGGACTTGAACTCATGAACTGTGAGATCATGACCTGAGCCAAGGTGGAGAGTCAAATGCTCATCTGACTGAGCCACCCAAGTCCAGCCCGACCCAGCATTTTCTTTAGTAAGTATAGTTGACATACAGTGTTATGTTAGTTTTAGCTGCACAACATGGTGATTGAACAGTTCTATTTATTACATAGTGCTCACTGTGATAAGTGTAGTCATGATCTGTCATTATACGTTATTACAACATTATTGACTGTATTCCCAATACTGTACTTTTCATCTCTGTGACTTATGTATTTATAACTGAAAGTTTATACCTTTTAATCTTTCACCCATCCTCCGCCCCCTTTCCCTCTGGCAACCACCAGGGTGTTCTCTGTACTAATTTCATTTGTTCGTTTTGGTTTTTTTTGTTTGTTTTGGTTTGGTTTTTTTAGATTCCATATAGAAGTGAGATCATATGGTATTTGTCTTTCTCTGAGTGATTTATTTCAGTTAGCATAATACCCTGAAGAGGGTGTCATTTTCTTGACAGGGGATGATCTCTTACTGGAGGTATTAAAAAAATAATTCATCAGTTTGAGTTCATACTTAAAGAAGATAGTTGCACTGTGTAGTCTTCATGACCTTTCTACCTTGAGTTTTTAGCATCAACTCCCTTGAGCTTTCTGCAATTTAAATGCCTGGAAAGTGATACCAGACATTGGTCACAATTTTGTTTCCCTATTACAATGTTCTTTAATGCAGCACTTATCAGAACAACATGGAGGAAATGCCAATACTTCTGATCATAATGGCATATCTCTGGGAAGCCCTTGAGGGCAGAGAGTGTCTATCTTTTTTCTCTTCCACAACCCTAGTAAGCCTTGCACATGGAGGTGTTCAATACGTATTTATTGAATTGAAATGGAAAAAAGGACTTCCTGTTGATTGGAATTCCTAATTGGGAGCATTGATCTTTCCTTATAAGTTAATAATACAGGAAACTGATTTCTGCATTTTCAAGCAAATCCATTTTCATGTATTTTTAAACAATGCCATCTGAAAATACTTCAAAGAGTAAAATGATATAAAGCGTATGTCAGTCATTTTGTGGGCTGTGCCCATCCTCTAGGTTCTGATGAATAAGATGAATAAGAATGACTCCTTTCTCTCAAGTTCTAGGGAAATATTATTAAGAAAAAGAGAAGGCTATGCCTTTTATGAAATTATTTCCCAATAAGGCATCTTTAGCCAAATGAGAAGTGATTGAAACCAAAGTAAAAGTTCCATGTCCTCAGGTGACTTACCTGTATTGGTGGTTTTATAAAAGTTATCCTCAGATTATTAGATCATTAAGTATTAAACCTAGAATGGCCCTTTGAGATCATCTGGCTGAGAAGTTCTTACCTGGAGGATAGTGATAGGCTTTTAGGGGTCTGTGAACCCATTAAATTTGCATACCTTTTTTTTTTTACGTGTTTATGCACATAGGCATTTTTCTGGGGAAACAGTCATTTCCTTAGATTCTCAAAAAAGTCTTGACCGTGACAAAGTTTCAGAATTTGTAAGTCCTAATCCATTCTCTTGGAATTAAAGGCAGGAGGCCCAGAAATTCTGATGACTTGCTGAGATTACCCTGCTGTATCCTGTTGAAGCCGGGCTACTCCTGCCTGAGTGAGGCTGAGAGGCCTTGTGCTGAGCATTTTTTTGTATTTGCTCATTTCATCCTTTTAACCACCCCCCCCCCGCTCCCCCCCCCCCCCCCAGCAAAAAAAAAAATAGCTATACTGATTATTCCCATTCGGTAGGTGAGAAAACTGAGAGAGGGAGGTTAAATAACTCCCCTTTCAAGTCCCACAATTAATGAGTGACAGCAGGAATCAGACCGGGGCACTGTGGTTCCTGAGACTACACCCTTCGTAACTATAGTCCACCACCCCTCATATGGGATTCGCAAAGATGCAATCTGGGATGGAAAATGGTTCTTGTTTGTTGTAAGTTAGATGAAGCATTTTTATAAGTTTTTATAGAGTTAAACATATTGAAATTTTCTTTCCTAGCATGCAATGATGTTGCCTGTTTTGACCCATCATATACGCTACCACCAATGCCTAATGCATCTGGACAAATTAATAGGATATACTTTCCAAGATCGTTGTCTGTTACAGGTAAGAATTACTCTCCTGTACACTCATAATGACAAAATAGGGGTAATTCATCTTGCAGGTTACAAATGGAACATTGAGATTCTCTGTTCTGGGAGATAATGAGGACGTTTAGAAACATAGCTCTCCATTACTCTGGTCTCTGGTTGCCACTTTTAAACGCTTTTTCTCACCTTTTTTTTTTTTTTTTTTTTTTTTTTTGACACTGTCTTTAAAGAAACAGGCTAAAATTTGCCTGTCAAACCTGAGTCCCTTCTTTCAGCCTTCCCTTCTCTATGGCTCTTCTTTTCAGGTGATGACTATCCTAGTTCTCCTTTGAAAGATGTGGATTTTTAGGTTTCTTTTCAGACGAGGACTTGTACTAGAGCTCTGGTACAAGCTCTGACACTGGAAGAGAGAAGATGGAAAGATGAGGGCTTAAAATTTGACTGGATACATAGATCTCTTTCCTGTTTCATTTGAAAACCATTTCAAATGATGGCACTTCTGAGTTAAACTAAATTTATTTCATTGAAATTTTAGCTGGCCATGACTCATCCAAGTCATCACTTAAATTTTGGAATGAATCCTGATCATGCCAGGAATTCTTTATCTAACTGTGGAATTCGGCAGCCCAAGTATGGAGATAGAAAAGTTCATCACATGCACATGCGGAAAAAAGGTATGTTTGGATTCTATCATTGTATTTTGGCCTGTGTTCTCTATTGTAAACTAAATCCTCATGATATGACTGTTTTATACTCTCATTCTTTACTGCTTTATGACCCATATATAACAGCATTCACTTTGAGCATTATTATAAGGATGGATAAAATTTTTAGAAAAATTTGTTGCTCCTTTTCAAGTGCTTTAAGTAACTTTAGTTGATCACACTTGTAGACATGCAGATATTAAACCTTTTGAAATCAAATTGGGGTAAAGTAGATAATTATCTATCTGTCATATCATGATCCTAGAATGCTTCTAACAGTATTTATTTGTGTATTTTTTTAATAGGAATTAACACCTTAATAAATATTATGTCACGTCTTGGACAAGATGATCCAACTCCCTCAAGGTAAAGTAACTTTTCTTAATAACAGCCTTATTGAGATATAATTCACATACCATATAATTCACCCATTTAAAGTATACAATTCAGTGGTTTTTAGAATGTTTACACAATGGTGCAACACTACTTAATTTTAGAATGTTTTCAGCACCCTGAAAAGAAACCCCATACTTCCTGTTTCCCCTCAGCCTGCCCATCCCCAGGCAACCATATTTTGCTTTCAGTCTGCTTTCAATCTCTATGGATTTGCCTATTCTGAACATTTCATGTAAATGGTATCATACAATGTGGTCTTTTGTGACTGGCCTCTTTTACTTAGCACAATGTTTTCAAGATTTATCCATGTTATAGTATGTGTTAGCACTTTGTTTCGTTTTATTGTCAAGTGATACTCCATGGTGTGGGTATGTCATGTTTTATTCATCGTTGATGGGTGTTTGGGTTGTTTCCACTTTTTGGCAATTATGAGTAATATTGCTGTGAATATTTGTGTACAGGTTTTTGTGTGGATATATATTTTGATTTTCTTGGGTATATACCTAGGAGTGGAATTTCTGGGTCATATGGTAACTTTGTTTAACCTTTTAAGTAACTGCCAGACTGTTTTCCAAAGTGGCTGCATTATTTTATGTTCTCAGAAGCAGTATATAATAGGTTCTGATTTCTTCACATCTTTCCCAACATTTTTTATCATCTGTCTTTTGTGAATCTAGCCATCTTAGTAGGTAGGAAGTATTACCTCATTTGTGGTTTTGTTTGTATTTCCCTGATGGCTAATGATGTTGTGTATCTTTTTGTGTGCTTAATTGGCCATTTGTATATCTTACCTAAGAGAACTATCTGTTGGGAATCTTTTCCTGTGTTTAATTGGGTTATTTTAAGTTATTGATTTAGAATCATTTTTATATATTCCAGATATAAGTCTCATCAGATGCAAATTTGCAAAAATTTTTTCTCATTCTAAGGATTGTTTCTTCATTCTTTTGAAGATGTCCTTCAAAGAAAAGTTTTGATGAAGTCCAATTTTTCTGTTACTTCTTGTGTTGCTTATACTTTTGGTGTCATGTCTAAGAAGCGACTGCCTAATATGGAGTCACAGAGATTTACATCTTTTTTCTTTTAAGAGTTGTATAGTTTTTTTCTCTTACATTTAGATCTTTGGTCTATTTTAGAGTTAATTTTTGTGTGTGGTGTGGTGTAGGGGTCCAGCTGCAGTCTTTTGATGTGGATATCCAGTTGTGCCAGCATCATTTGTTGAAAATGCTAATCTTTCTCCACTAAATTATCTTGACACCCTTGTTGATAATTAATTGATGGTATATGTGAGGATTCTTTTTGGACTCTCAGTTCTATTCTGTTGATCTTTATGTCTGTCCTTATGCTGGTACCACACTGTCTTGATAACTAACTTTATAGTAAGTTTTGAAAATAAGAAATGCAAGATCTCCAACTTTTTTTTCCTCTTCTTCTTCTTTCAAGTTTGTTTTGGCTATCCAAGAACCATTACATTTCCACATGAAATTTTGGATTAGCTTATCAATTTTTGCAAAGAAGCCAGCTAGGATTTTGGTAGTGATTATATTGAATCTGTAGATCAATTTGTGAATGATTACCATCTTGATATTAAGTTCTGATCCCTAAACATTATATATCTTTACATTTATTTAAATCATTTAAAAAAATTTTTTTATTTTGTAAAGGTTATTTATTTTGAGAGAGAGAGAGAGAGAGAGAGAGAGAGAGAGAGAGAGAGAATGAATGGAGGAGGGGCAGAGAAAGAGAATCCCGTGCAGTGCAGAGTCCGATGTGGGGATTGAACTCACCAACTGTGAGATCATGACCAGAGCCAAAATCAAGAGTTGAATGCTTAACTGATTGAGCCACCCAAGCACCCCAAGTCATGTTTTTTTTTAAAATACTAATATTATTGTGTTTTTATTTATTTATTTTTATAATATTTGTTTATTTATTTTGAGCGACACATTGAGCGGGGGGAGGGACAGAGAGAGAGGAGAGAGAATCCCAGACAGGCTCCATGCTATCAGCGAGCGCGGAGCCTGACAAGGGGCTTGATCTCAACGAACCATTAGAGTATGACCTGAACTGAGATCAAGAGTTGGACATTTAACCGACAAGCCACCCAGGTGCCCCTAATTAAGTCATCTTTAATTAATTTAATTTATATTATAGTTTTAAGAGTACATTTTGTCTTTTGCTAAATTTATTCCTAAGTATTTTATTCTTTTTGATGCTATTATATATGGAATTGTTTTCTTAATTTCATTTTTGGATTGTTCATTGCCATTGTAGACAAATAGAATCAGTTTTTGTATATTGATGTTGTATCTTGCAACCTTGATGAGCTCCTTTGTTAGCTATAATAGTTTTTTAGTGGATTGTGTAGTATTTTTTTGTGTATATGATCATATCACCTACAAATAGAGATGGTTTTAGTTTTTTCCGTTCCACTTTGGATGCCTTTTATTTCATTCTTTAAACATAGTTGCCCTGGCTAGAGCTTCCAGTATAATGCTGAATAGAAGTGGTAAGAGTGGGTCCTTGTCTTCTTCCTAAAATCTTTAGGTGAAAGCATTTTTTTACTGTTGAGTCTGATGTTAGCTGTGGGTTTTTCGCAGATGTCTTTTTTTTTTTTTTTAATGTCTATTTATTTTTGAGAGAGAGAGAGACAGAGCATGAGTGGGGGAGGGGCAGAGAGAGAGGGAGACACAGAATCGGAAGCAGGCTCCAGGCTCCAAGCTGTCAGCACAGAGCCTGACGCAGGGCTTGAACTCATGAGCTGTGAGATCATGACCTGAGCCAAAGTCGGATGCTCAACTGACTGAGCCACCCAGGTGCCCCTGTAGATGTCTTTTAATCAGGCTGAGGAAATTTCTTTCTGTTCCTAGTTTGCTGAATGTTTTTATTACGAAAGTATGTAGAATTTTGTCAAATGTTCTTTTTGTTTTTTATTCATTTATTTTTTTGCTATTGAGATGATCTTTTTTTTTTTTTTTTTTTTTTCCATTTATTCTATTCATGTGGTATATTGTGTTCATTGATGTTGAACCAACCTTGCTTTCCTGGGATATATCTCACTTGGTTATGATGTATAATCCTTTTTATATGCTACAAACCTTGCTTTCCTGGGATATATCTCACTTGGTTATGATGTATAATCCTTTTTATATGCTACAAATTTAATCTACTAGTATTGTTGGGGATTTTTATGTCTATAGTCATAAGAGTTATTGGTCTGTAGTTTTCCTTTTCTGTGATGTTTTGTTTGGTTTTATTATTAGGATAATACTGGCCTTATATAATGGATTGGAAATTTTTATATGTTAATTCTCATTATTGTCTTTCTTGATTTTAAGGGATACTCTCATATATTAACATTCTTAATTTTGTGTGGCCTTAAGCCCCTGAAGAATCTGGAAAGGAAGTGGATTGGGTCTAAACTCATTAACACCCCTGGAAAACTAATGGAGGCAATTGCCTAATGGCTGAAGAGTCTCTGATGTTGCCCTCAGGAAGCTTATCTTTGTGTGTAAAACACAGTGGGTTATACTCTGAAAGCCAATAGAGATTGCTAGAGGGCAGATTTCTTTTTAAAATGGACAGTTGAGAAGTTAAATAGCCAGGCTTATCCGTCTTGGATCCAGACTTAAATGGATTAAAGGTGGGTAGAGCCGGGATAGAAGTGACAGGGTTGACCGTTGCTGCAGCTCATAACTGGCTTCCACAGCCAAGAGCATGGCCAGCCATAGCTAGCATAACTTCCTTTTCTACCTCTTTCTTCGTCTGTTACTTTTCTTTTTAAATTGGCTTGCCTTGAGTTGCTCTCTTTTGAAATTATCATAGACCATACTATCTTCCTCTTCAATCAAGAGGTGAAAAGAAAGGCAGGATGAAACTTTAAAATTTTCGTTTGAAGATGATCATACGCCTTACTATGGTATTCTGTGAGAGCCTAAGATCAGAAAAGAGCTGTCTAATTAAAAGAGCCCTTAATCACACCCTCAGGGACGGTGTGGCCATGGTTTCCTTTTACCCTGCTATATTGTAGAGTCTCCAGATGACCAGTTCTGTGTTTTGATAAGTGGAACCCTGAGTTCCCTGCGGCCCCTTTGAAAAAGGCAAGGCTACACATGCCCTACACGTGTACTTTACACTGATGAAAGCATGAGCTTAAGTTATCTTTGTCTCATCTACCCCAACCATAGTTGTTGGTACGTAAATTGTCTCTGATAGCGTTGTTCAGACCTCACGATTTGTTTTCTTTTTTTCCGTCACAAAGAACAGGGCTTTCTTTCCGTGGCAGAAGGAATGATATCTGAGAAACCGTGTTCATTTTGAACTCAACCATGTTGAAAATGATAGAGAATAAACAGATATCATGTGTCCTTTGCTGCTTGTGTCGAGAGCCTCCTGATTATTGCTTATTGCTGATGTGGGGTTGACCCCAGGTTTCTGTTCAGTGAGAGCCTCCTCGCTTCTTTGGTGGCAGCGTCTGCTACGGCTGGACTGTGGTTGTCCAGCGGTCTCCGCTGTGCATGGCTCTTCATACATGTTTAATCCAACAGACGTTTATCAAGTACCTTTTGAGTTTGAGGTAATTTGTAGGTATTTTGGAGGATTTAAAGGCAAGTGAGACAAAGCCCCCACTCACCAGAAGGTGTGACTACCTTAGGTGGGGTAAGAGTGCTATGAACATAAATAACTTAATGTAAAAGATACTCTGCTAAGTGCTTCACTCAAGGTCAAAACAAAATATACTTAGTCTGCTGTGGGGCTGAGGATAGCTCTGGTGGTTGTTTAGGGATTATAGGTCAGTTTTATATTATGCACTTGAATAATTGAGTTCACTTGAAATGATTTGCCCTCTCCTTTATTTCTTAGTTTGCTATTTTAAAACGGGATGCAGTTGTCCCTGCTCCTTGGAAGTGTTTGTGTATCTTTAAAGTAAACCCTGTCGGGGCACCTGGGTGCTTCAGTCAGTTAAGTGTCTGACTCTTGGTTTCAGCTCAGGTCATGATCTCACAGTTTGTGGGTTCGAGCCCTGTGTTAGGCTGTCAGTGCAGAGCCTGCGTGGGATCTCTCTCCCTCTCTCTGCTCCTTCCCTACTCATTTTCTCTCTCTCTCTCTTTCAAAACAAATAAATTAATTTAAAAAAAACTATCAAATTGCAAGTGTCAGTGGTTGTATCTCCTCCCAAACAAGCTTGCTCAGAACCTCAAACTTGAGAAAGGAAAAAGAGAAAGGGTGAGGTACTAATGGAAATAGGAATGTGGAGGAGCAGGACAGGCAGAAGAGAAGGGTGAGAGGAGGGGCTCTTGATCGAATCCTTCTCCTGATCCTCCTGGAAACCACTCCTCCCACCCCTGTCTATCCTGCACTGCAGTTAGTGACCACATTCTGCCACTTCTGCCCTCATACTGCCTCTGCATTCAGTCCCCTGGCTATTTCTGGAGCCTTACTTCTAGTATTTTTTTATGTCTGTTTATTTATTCTGAGAGAAAGAGAGAGCGCGAGCATGCACACAAGCAGGGGCAGGGGCAGAGAGAAGGGGAAGGGGAGAGAGAGAGCATGCACACAAGCAGGGGCAGGGGCAGAGAGAGAAGGGGAAGGGGGGGGGGAGAGAGAGAGAGAGAGAGAGAGAATGAATGAATGAATATCCCAAGCAGGCTCTGCACTGTCAGCACAGAGCCCGATGTGGGTCTTGATCTCATGAGTCATGAGATCATGACCTGAGCTGAAATCAAGAGGTGGACACTTAACTGACTGAGCCACACAGATGCCCGTCTCAATTCTAGTTTTTAGCTGTAACCTGCTTGAAAGCTTTTAATGAGATCTCATCACCTACTGGATAAGTCTGAACCTCCCCACCTGGCAATCCCAGCACCTGTGATCTGGCCCCAGGCTAGTGTTCCAGGTACACCTTTCTTTTCCCTGTGGCTACCTACACACCAGTAAGACTGAGGTACTTTACTGTGCTATCTGGTGTACCCTTTCCCTTCCCCAAACACCAGCAGTCATTATACAGCTCCCCCTGGAATGCCCTGGAACTCTGTGTGATGGGCTTATTTTCTTTAGTGTAAGCATTTTGAAGGTCTGTGGTCATACCCTTTTTCTTTGTTTTGTTTTGTTTTGTTTTGTTTTGTTTTGTTTTGTTTGCAACTAGTGCCTTGCATAGAGCAGAAGCTCAGTAAGTAAGTATTAAAGAAAGAATGCCATTCGTGATAATACTTTCCTCTCAGGTTATTTACTTGTTTACATTTCCCTAGAAATAGGGAAACTTGATGTTAAGGGTCATGGTCAGAGCCATCAGTAGAGGTTTAAATGGCAGTTTAGTATCTTATATAACCTGATTTGACACTGGCTAGGATTTACAAAAAGGCATGAAGACTTAAATAAAAATATGTCTGCCTATCAAAACTATAAAATAATTAACTCTTATGATGGCATCATCTCATGTGAATATGCCACCCTTAATTTTTGAAGTGTCACTGTTTAACCACATAAATCTCAGTTCTATAATTATATTTAACTTCTGTAGATTGTAATGAAATGTTACCACAGAAAGGGTCTCTGAAAGATTAAACTTTAGGTGGCATTCAAGTAATCCATATATTATCAGTAAGACCTTTAGGAAAGAGGGGCGAGAAGACTGTTAATAGAAAAATAAGCTGCCACGGGGCCCTGGGTGGCTAAGTTGGTTGAGTGTCTGACTGGCTCAGGTCATGATCTCACGGTTTGGTTCGTGAGCTCAACCCCCATGTTGGGCTCGCTGGTGTTCACGCAGAGCCCGCTTCAGATCCTCTATCCCTGTCTCCCGCTCTGTTCCTCCCGCTGCTTACGTTCTCTCAAAAATAAAAATGAGCTGCCTTGTTTTATTTTGTTTTTGATTTGTAGAGACAGGTATGGACTATTTATTAATGTCTCTGTGTTTAAAGAAGTGGTGGTAGTTAAAAAGTTTCAATTATACCTAAGTATCTCGCATTAAAGACAGTAAAACATGCTTGAGTATATGTGAATTCTACTGAGTAGATTTGCTGTCTTAAATAATTTCAAGTAAAATCCCAGAGATGCTTATCCTGGGATCCCTATGTCCAGTGAGTCTCAGATCTAGTAGCTCTCTGACCTCCCTACTCCCTAAGTGTCCAGACAGTTGTAATGAATAGAATTCCTGAATTGGGTGGAAGGTTCAGCTGATCTCTAGCACCCCTTCTAGCTTCACTTTACCTGTCACTGGTTAAGGCCTGAAATGCAAAGGTGGGAAAATGTCCATGCTGTCACTGTAGTAGTCACCCTTGGACTTGGCCCATCCCAAGATGGTTTTCCATGAAGTAAATGACACCTTACAGGAATTACTGTTACAGGGAGACCGTTATGTTTTATAAAGTGCTTTGAATTCCTCAGGCCAAATGTGCTGTATAAATGATACACTTAGTCTAGATTTCATAATGCCTTTGCTGATTCAGTTCTCAAAAACAAATGGAGTGTTTATTGCTCAGTAAACATCTCCTCTTGGAACTAGTTAGCATTTATAAAGAGGGTGATTAAAGAGTGTAGAAACAATAGAAGAAGGAACAAAAGCTTGGCCTCTGCAGTCAAGTGACTAGCAGCTCGGTGTGTCCATTTTTTTCTAGATAAACCGTTGAATTAGGAATTGTCCGTTACAATAATGAACTGAAGTGGTATTTAATCCCCATTTTTGTTTGTGACTCACGGCCAGCATTTAGTCACAGTGTAGACACAGAAAAACATACGCTGGATATGAGCAAATTATTTAGTAGATGGCAGACTCACTATTGAATAAACCTGTTTGAAACTGTGACCTTGTATTTTTAACACATTAAATAATAATAGTCTAACTTTGTGGTTATTAAAATCCTAGACATAGTTCTTGTCCTGAAAGTTTATAAAACAAATTAAAGTAAAATTTATGCCAATATGACTTCATTCAAATAGTATATGACTCAAAGCAGCTATTATTCTTTGACCAGATGTCTTATTTTTTTCCTAGATGTCTCACAGTTTAATAAAGCATAAGACAATCCAAATATGGTTTGTCCGCACCCCAGGTGTGGTTTCTTACTTTCCATGTTAAGCAGATTTTCTGTACAGTGCTTTGAACTATTGGCAAAAAAAATAGTCTCCACCACAGAAAATGCTATTCTCATTTTACTGACTTTTGGAAGAGAATAGGGTAATACTAATTTCTTTCTTTATAAAAACATTTCTTTTTGCTGTTCCCATCATCTCTCAGGATAACAGTTTATTAGGTTTCATGAAATTAAGTTAGCAAGAGGTCTTAGGCCTAGTTACCATGTTAACCAGGGCCTCTACTCCTTGATGCGCTAAGAACAATGACAGACACTTTTGGAGTTTTGGTTTATTTGGAAAACAAAATCACAGTATCAAGTAGCTTCTAAAACATACTTTTAAAATATAATGTTTACTTATTCTTGGCTAATGGATTAGCAACAAAGTCTTCTAAAATCTAATACAAAGTAGGTAAGACTGAGGAAAATATGTTTGAGGGCTTTTTTCTTTTCCTTTTCTTTCTTTCTCTTTCTTCTCTTTCTGTAAGCTATTAGATTATGAATTCTTCATCATAGCTATAAATTGTTTACTTTTTTCCCCTGCATTTTCCATTATTGACTATTAACTGCTTTCCAGAATGCCTTTTTCACATAAATAAAGGACATATTGAAATGAAAGTTCAGAATCATATCTTTGTTGCTCATATCTTTCTAGTTTTCTCCTATTATTTTTATTTTTCCTTTAAAATTCTAAAATGTGGAGGAATGAAAAAAAATGTGGAGGCATGGTAGGGTGGAAGAATTAAATTATGAGATATGTGAGATAATATAAAGTTGAACTCAAGTTACCAAGTAGATGATTTGGTAGCCAGGAGTCATTTAATTTATAAATAACTATCTTAAAAAATTTTCCACATGTATGGAAACTATAGGGTGATTTTAAATATGGGAACTAGGGGTGCCTGGGTGGCTCAGTCAGTTAAGTGTGTGACTCTTGATTTTGGTTCAGGTCATGATCTCATAGTTGTGAGATCGAGCCCCGTGTTGGACTCCACACTGGACGTGGAGCCTGCTTAAGATCATTTCTCCCTCTCTCCCTCCCTCCCTCCCTCCCTCCCCCCCCCCCCCCCCCCCCCGCCCATTTTCTCTGCCCCTCTCCCCTGCTCATGCTCAGGTACTTGCACTCCCACTCTCAAAAAATAAATAAACAGGAAATAAGGAAACTAAACTGGCATACATGAGGCAGTGAACAATAAAAGATAGTATATAATTTTGTTATAAATTGAGTGATAAACGCTTAAGTCACGTGGGGCTAGGGGTGCTCCCGGGAGCTCCAGTATTCAGGCAGGCCCCCAGCTGACATTAAGAACAAGCAGGATTTGGGAGAGGTAACATGGAAGGGAGAAGCAGTGGTGTGTCTGGTCAACTTAGAGTCGTGAACTGCTGTTGAAAGTAGATGAAACGGCTGGTTACTGTGGGACTAGATAAAGAATCGCCTTGAACACCAGGCAGGTTTGGACTTGATAGTCAGCTATTGAATTTTTGAAGAAGATGAGGGTCAGTATCAGAAGATGAGGAGAACCCTGGAGTTAGGGAGGTGAGATCCTGCCCAGGCCCAGGTCTGTCCCCTTCATTGCTCAGGTCCCAGGGATTTGGTGTGCTCTCCTTTCCCTGTCACTGTTGTCACCACCCTTCCTGGCTTCCTTCTGTTATAATCCTCCAGACCCATAGTTTCTTTGTCTGCCGCTAGCCCTGAAACAGGAACCCGGGTTCTTCCCATAAGAGGCTTCAAACACACGTTAGTTTGCAGCCTACTCTAATCAGAATCGGGTTTGTCTTTTCTGTTTCACAGAGATGATCCCCCCCGCCCCCCACTCCAGTGGCCTTAACAGTGTCCTCAGCATCACATCCATGCTCTCTTTGCATCTTACCTGGATCCGTTTCTTTCTTGACGCTTGTTCTTGTTTGCTGAGGGATAACACTGGCCTCCTTTTCCGCCCACCTCCCCAACCAGTCCCCTCTCCTTTGCTGGTTTTTCTTCTGCTTGACCTCAAGTGTGGCCCTCCCCTGGGCTCAGTCCTGAGATCCTTTTTTGCTAGCTTAATTCTCTATATAGGTAGTATCATCCAGTTCCATCGCCCAAAATCCTGTCTAAACATTGACCACTCCTAAAGATTTATTACCAGCTTTGTTCTTGCCCGTGAACAGTAGGATCATAGATACTGGATTTCCCCATTTGGATGTTTCATGGACATTTCAAAGTAAACATTCTTCAAATGCACCTCCTGCTTCTGCCCAAACCTGTTCCTTTTGGTCCTCCCCTCACAGTAAATGGCACCACCTTTCACCCAGCTATGGAAGCCAAAATCTAGGTATTGACCTTCATTCTTTTCTTTTCTCACCTTCCCCACCATTTCCTCCCAGCTTGAGCCTCCGTCATGTCTCACCAGACAGCCACAGTACCCCTCTCAGTGCTTGTCACCCTGCACGCTTTCTTCGCACAGCAGCCAGGGTGGCCTTTTAAAAACCTGAACCAGATCATGTCACATCTCTGCTCAGCCAAAGGTAGCGATCTGCTTTAGCACTGAGGGAAGGTGGCTGTGCTGGACTTTCTGAGAGGCAGACAGAGGTTTCCTATGGACTACCTTCCCGGTCATTCAGCCTTACACTTGGATATGAGGAACTTAGCCTGGGAGATGTGCCTTCATCACACGATGAAGGTGTAAATAAAGTGTGATGTGCACTGAAGGGGGAGTATTGATTTAGATGAGAGCCCTCGGGCAAGCATTCACAGAGAAGCAGCATTTGGTAGGCCTTGAGGAATGAGTAGGCTCAGTGCACAGGAGCAATGGTGGAAAGCTTTAGGGCATATGCCCTTTTCAGAGAGTACCACACAGTTTGGGGGCAGGAGCCCAAAACATAAGTGGGAGAGGATACCAGTGGATACTGGGACTTGAAAAAATAGGTTAGGCCTCTTTTGAAGGACTTTAGATGCTAAGTTAAATTTAGAGTTTGGGCAATGGGAAGCTGTTCTTAGAACATTGTACCAAATCTTTTTCAGTGCTCAGTTCTAACTCATTAGAATGCATTCTCCTTTCTCTTACCCACCTTTTAGCAGTGTGGAAAGATTCACAGTTGTTAGGGTGATAACTCCTCACTTTAAATCTGATTCCCAGGGGAAGGAAGCCCTCAGGTAGGAAGGCCTTAAGTACAGAGTACGATAGAATGCCCCCTCCCTTACCCAGTAGGTGCGCCATACTTCGACTAAGATGGTGGTCAGTGCTTTTGATTATGAAGAATAAGGTAGAGTGTTTCAATTACAAAAGGAGCTCTCATGTGTCTTTTCTTTGAGAAGAGAGGGAGGGAATGTAGATGTTTGCTATTTTAAGTGATTTTTTAAAATTTTCCTACAGGATTAATCACAATGAAAGGTTGGAGTTCCTAGGTGACGCTGTTGTTGAATTTCTGACCAGGTAAGGAGGGTTTTCTGCTGTCCCCTAATAATTACATTTTATAGGTAACATACTTACTCTGTTACCCTCTTTGTAATTATCTAAATAAGGGATTGAAACACAATGTATTTTGTCTCTTCCGTACAGCTTGCAAGCTATCTGTCTGTGGCTCTTGCCCTGATAACTTGTACTCACTGACGCTGTAATGCACAAGATTATAAGATGAAAGGCTAGTGTCTTTGTCCTGTCAAGTTTATGTTCAAGTTGCTACAACCACAAGAGATCCAGCTTGTCTTGGTCTCGATGCTTCAGAGCTTATATTCAATTTGTAGAGAAGGGGATGATATTTTAAAATGTCATTTCATTTTCTAGGATTTGTCTTTAATCCATTTCTCACTCTTTCTGATCTCAAGGGAAGTAATTTTAACGACGAGATTTTGGTATGCATATGTGTGTACGTGCATGTGTGTATTTGTATGTATTTTCTCTCCAGAAGTGTGTTTGTGTCCTTAATTCAGGGGTAGGGGTAGGAAAGCCCACAGGGTCTCTCTTTTAAAGGGAGACAACATGTACCTCTCTGGGAACTATCTTGAGCTATTTGTATTCTTTCTGGGTCATTTCTTTTCCCAAAAAGGACATAATGAGACAGAGGGGGCTGTTCTCCAAGCCTGTTCTCACTGGACACAATAGGACTAAACAAGCTAGCTGCCCCAACCAACAGCAGATCCTAAAAACTGGGGTGAGATTTAGGAGCGGCAGTTACTGTCATGGTGCAACTGTCCATGTGGCCTTCTTCCAAATCTCCATGCTTTCCATCAACCCCTTTGGCTTTCCTTGAGGCCAGTCTTGGTTCTGTTCCTGTCCCTGTTGTATTTGTAAAGGATATGCCACCACTGCTGCCTGCTCGGGGCTTCCAGGCTTGTCTTCAGAGGCTACTCATAACTCAGCCCCAGCAAAGGTATTTGTTTCCAGGCCTGGTATCTGAGTGTCACATAAATTTGCTCTTAGCAGTCCATGACCAACCGCTCAGGTCTTTGTTGTCATCAGATTTGTCAGAGAAGTCTTTTAACACAAGTAGATGTGAAAATAGGAGTGAATGGTGCTGTTTGGGTTTTAGTACATTCAGATATACTGTGCTTCCTATTTAACTTTCATAGACTTTTAATCAAACCCTTCAGTTTGGTTCAACACAGCTGATATCTGTTGTGCAGATATTGTGTGCCAGGCCTGTTTTTGTAACTTGGAGCTACAGACAGAAGGTTGTGATGCATATTTATTTATGTACCTTTTTTTTTTTTTTTTTTTTTGCAGTGTCCATTTGTACTACTTGTTTCCTAGTCTGGAAGAAGGAGGATTAGCAACTTACCGGACCGCCATTGTTCAGAATCAGCACCTTGCCATGTTAGCAAAGGTATGTCAAACATCTGAAGCATTTGTGGTAAAGTCGGAAGTTTTCTTCTTCATTCCATGCATAATTTTGCATTTGAATAAGTAACTCTTTAGGGTATATTAAGAGTTTAATATTTTATAGACTGGGAAGGATTTTTTTTTGTTTGGGTTTTAAAGATTCAGTCTTATTAGTTCTGTTACCTTTGTGAGTTCACCAGCAACTAATGAACTCCATGGTGAAGTAACTTGATAACAGAAGAGGAAAAATTTGACAGATGTGCGTGAATAGAGTTAAACATTTGGGGAAAAAGAACAAGAACAGAGCAAAGAAATGAAATATTTTGTATCTTCCCTTTGTGTAAAATTTCTGTATGGCATTTGTCTTTAATTTACGCTAATAAGCAGCATTATAGCTTTGAATGAAATATGCCTGCCCATTTATACCCACAAGGGATACTTTCTAGATGTTTGAGAATTCCCAGATATCACAAATCCCAGTAATTAAGATTTAGGGTTTAGGTTGTCCAGCCAGCCACATTGACTTCATTGTTTGACTCTTTTCAGTTTAGATTCATGGTGGACATTTTACTTATTTACATTATCTTATCTGATCTTCCTGTCTCTATATGGTGTCTTAGGACAGTAAATTAGAGCAAACCAATTCAGGCGCTGGAATTGGCCACCAGGATTCCAGTCCACGCCCCTCTTACAAACAGTGGGGTGAGGGGGACCTAGGCAGGTTGTTGTCTTTCCTCCAAGCCTGTGCTCTCTCATCTGTAAAGTGGAGATGACATCAGTGCCTGCCACTCAGGGTGGTTGTAAGAAAGGAAATTATTGTTTGAGTGGTTTTGTTTTTTTAAGTTTCTTTAGTTATTCTGAGAGAGAGAGAGAGAGAGGGAGAGAGAGAGAGAATGCCAAACAGGCTCCACACCATTAGTTGAGAGCCCTATGCAGGGCTCGAACTCACACCATGAGATCGTGACCTGAGCTGAAGTCGAACACTTAACCAACTGAGCCACCCAGGTGCCCCAATATTATCGTTTGAGTTTGAAGAATTCACTTTGTAAAGTACTTGCCATAATCCTTGTTCGTAGTAATCACAGAAAGAGGTAAATAAATTAGTAGGAGTTTGTTGTTTTATTGTTGCTACCACTGTTTTCATTATAAATTATGACATTTTAAAGACCTGTGTGTTTATTCAGTAGTAAGGGAAACTGTGGCTTTTAAATCTCCAAACACCAATCATTGATTCACTGGAAAAACTTTTCTGAGTTTCCCTTGATTTTTGCTTTCTTTTTCTTTTTTTTTTTTCTTCATTTTATAGAAAAGACTGGATTAAACCCATCCTGGTTCTTAATTTGATCTTGCTAAAGCATTTAATATATTCAAAATGGTTAATTTTAGCCTCTGGTTTTATGTTAGCAAGAGTGTATTATTTAATTTTATGTAATACCATCATCATAATGATGGCATTTGAGAATGCAAGTAATGACACATTAATGAAAAACTATAGGCGACATGTATGCCAACTTGGTTTTAGGAGCTTCACAATGAGTGAAATTCTACAACCCTACGTACAACTACTTCAATGTTTCGTTGCTTTAATTGTCAAAATGTTTCCTGACAGGGCACATAAATGTCCACTGGAAATAAATGTTAATAAGTAGTTATCAACCCCCTCCCAATTTTTTTTTCAGTTTAAGATATAATGGATTGTTTTTCAAACAGTTGTAGGCAGGACATTTACAAAGTTTGAAAAATTGCCATAGCAGGAAAACAGAAACTGTTATGTGACACCTGGGGTATGTACAAACCTGCGAGTTAATTTGCCCAGTTTCTCCCTTCACTTTTCTGTATGCTCTTCTTCCACCCCAAGTACTGACACTCCCATAGCATTCAACATTCATCTGCTCCAGCAGAAGGCAGTGGTGGCCTTGCCCTCTGTCTAGACCAGTGGTTTGAACCATTTGGGAGGGAAGTACTTGACAGAGGATTGCTGAGAATCTCTGAGAATCTAATGAAAGCTCAGGTCAGCTCTCCACAGATAGATGAACTTTTAACACAAGCACCAGTTGAACACCACTCTCCTTTTTAAAAGTTCCACTAATGCCTACGGGAAAAAGTAAAGATGTAGAGCAGGGATTATGAAAAGTTGGAAAATTCATAGCATTCCAGACTTGTTTGTAATATAAAACATGACTTGCAGTCTATTCTCAAACAGGGCTCCAGAGATTAGCAGACAATTGGATTTTCCCAGTGAAGTTGTGCAACAGGTGAAATTTACATATTCTAGCATAAGCTCTTGCACTTAGGGATCAATTTTTTAAAAGATGTGTTTCCTGCTGTTGCATTTGTGGTAGTCGAAACTCATTTGAATATATTTTGTACTCATGAATTCGTAGCAGTACAGAATACTGATAGCACATATGTCTGATTTGTATTGTCTCTTTTTCCAGTGTAAATGGATATGGATATTAAAATACACTGAGACACACGAAATCTGAGTATCCTATTTGAGGACTGATAAGACTTATATTGTCCTAGTTGGTTCATTAACTTGTGACTTGTTCCATAGTACATAGCATGTTCCTGTTTAGTAAGAATTTATTGAACTGAATTATAGGGTAATGGAAACAGATTTATTGCATGCATATGCAATGTTTGTATTTTTCTCCTTTTATGGGAAGAATTGTGATTTCCATTTATTCAGTTTCAGGAGTTTTATTTTAAAAAATCATTCATACTGTGTCTAGTTCTAAAAGGACTTGATTTGTGTCTTATAATATAATAGGGTAAGAAATCAGTAGGACTTAACTCAAAGTAAAGAGAAAATATGCAGGAAAATAAATGAAGCCAGAAGCGAAGTTACTCTACACAGATATATTCATAAGTCCTACACAATTTCCAGATCTTGGCCACAAATTTGGTTCTAAACTTTTCTGAGGCCAAATTAAAAAAAAAGAAGCATAATTCATTACAAACAATAGTCCAGGAGCCCTTAAGGTGAATCCAACCCTGTTGCTCAGATTTCACTGAGCCTTCTGAAAGATGAGTACAGAGACCTCACAGAGTGGACACAAGTACAGAGATAAAGGGCCACAGATACAGAGATAAAGGGCCACAGAAATCCTTAATCCAAACTACAAAAAAAAAAAAAAAAAAAAGATTTAGAGATACAAGGCATTTTGAAATCTTCCAAGGGTTCCCATTGGTTCTGCCACATACAAATTTGTTCTGTATAGTACAGACATCAATACCATATAAATTGGGAATCAAAGAGGTTGACTTTGGGTTAGATTTGTGTCTCTAGACATGTTGGGTGACCCCAAAGGCCCATGGTCTTATAGCATAGTCTTTTTCCAGCTTTGGCTAGTGCTTGGTCTGAACTTGGAATTAGACTCAGATCTGATCAGTTCTGAACCATCAGAGTTGAAACATCAGAGTTCATAGAAGCCTAGTTGGGGAAAGGTTGAGATTAGTCAGATCTGAACCATATGTAAGGACTCCTAATGAATGGCAAGCTAAACTCTCTTACTTTATTGACATAAGACCAATTAATTTGTATCCATAACCCCTTACCCCCAGGAGATGTAGAGTTGTTGCAGTTATGACTTCGTCAGATTCTTTCTTTCTTATTGTCATTTTGAATTTTGTAGAAACTTGAACTGGATCGTTTTATGCTTTATGCTCATGGACCTGACCTTTGTAGGGAATCAGACCTTCGACATGCAATGGCTAATTGTTTTGAAGCATTAATAGGTAATTTCTCTTTTTATAATCTAATTTCTTGTATGCTTAAAATGTTTGGAGACCATATAAAATTCAGTGTGGAAACTTGGGACAAAGTTAGTTGTTTCCGAAGTGTGTGAGGTCCCTAGTAGAACACTAACTTCACGTATTGTGGTTATTGTAGCTCTTCCAGAGCAGCAGTCTTGCTTTCTTTTCTTGCATTCCCCATGCCTGAACTGGTGTCTGATGTCATGTACGTGCATGGTTAGTATATACTGAATTGAACTGAAGTAAGTTAATATGTAGATGGATTACTTTCCAGATTTGATTCAGGACCACATGCATAAATAAACAGTAAGTAGGTTGCTTCTGAGGCCCTAACACTGTTTTTAATCACATTTTAAACTATTTACAAGATTTTCTGACTTCAACATCTTGAAAACACTGCATTTTTTAAATCCCAGGGCTTGAGTCTATGTAACTATTACTTACTCACTTGAAGCAAGACTGATGCAGACACTTTACTTCCTCGGTTTCTTTTTTACTATAACCAGAATATAGTTAGCTATTGGCACAGGAAAGTTAGGAAGAGTTAATGAGCTCGTGATTGCAAGTATGCTTTACAGTGAAATATAACAGTAGATTGACAATTCCTTGATTTTTTTTTTTTTTTTTTTTTTTAGGTAAATGATTGAGTACATTTTATGTTTCAAAGGCCTTTGTGCTTCCTTATCAATTTTTCCTTCTTCCTTTGAAAATGAGTATAAAAGCATCCCATTATAGTTTTGTACTGATGATGGTAACAAGAGAATGTTTAATAATTAGTATCCACAGTCTTTTCACAGCTATGTCTGTTTTGCACAAATATGTCTATTTTCAGAGAATGTGTCACATGGAATTACTGTGCTCTGTACACATAATAATTTTGACAGTGTTACAGTTGGCTCCCAAGCCAGGCAGACATGATTCAATTCCTTTTTGCTTTATTTATCAGCACTGTGTCTTCACCAAGTTACTGAGTCTCTTTGAGCCTCAGTTTCCCCATCTGTGACATGGAGATAGGATCACTTATCTCACAGAATTGTGAGAATCTTAATATGCAATCCTGGCAGCCACCCCTTCAGAGTTCCATTTCCTTAAACCTTCCCCAAATCACCTACTATAAGCCCAAGTCCTATAAATCTTTTGTAACACTCTTTACTGAGGTGTCCTATGAAGGTGAAGATAAGAATGCAAAAATGCTTTGCACTTTGCCTAGGGCCTGAGTAGTCCCCAAACCACTACTGCTACTTTTACTATCCTCCTCATTGCTATTATTTTACTATCCTCCTCATTATTATTATTATTACTATAACTATGGACAAATAATAAATGTATTTATTCATCAAAAGTCCTGGTGACTAAGTGTCTTAATGTTTTACTTAAAAAATGCCTTTCTGAAGACAGATATAAAAATATGATTTCAAAAATATAGGACTATCTTACTCCAGAGTTATTTGATACCCAATTAAAATGTTATTTGATTTGATATCCAGTTTAAATGTTAAATAGTTATTTCAAATTAAAGAAAAAGGTTGTCCTGATTTTTTAAAATTTATTTATTTTTTATGAGAGAGAGAGAGAGAGAGACAGAGAGAGAGAGAATCCCAAGCAGGCTCTGCGCTGTCAGTGTAGATCCCGACCTGGGGCTCAGTCCCATGAACCGTGAGATCATGACCTGAGCTGGGATTAAAAGTTGGAAGCTCATCACCAAACTCCACACCCAAAACCAAATAATCCAGTGAAGAAATGGGCAGAAAACATGAATAGACACTTCTCTAAAGAAGACATCCAGATGGCCAACAGGCACATGAAAAGAGGCTCAACATCGCTCCTCATCAGGGAAATGCAAATCAAAACCACACTCAGATATCACCTCATGCCAGTCAGACTGGCCAAAATGAACAAATCAGGAGACTATAGATGCTGGAGAGGATGTGGAGAAACAGGAACCCTCCTGCACTATTGGTGGGAATGCAAACTGGTGCAGCCACTCTGGAAAACAGTGTGGAGGTTCCTCAAAAAATTAAAAATAGACCTACCCTATGACCCAGCAATAGCACTGCTGGGAATTTACCCAAGGGATACAGGAGTGCTGATGCATAGGGGCACTTGTACCCCAGTGTTTATAGCAGCACTCTCAACAATAGCCAAATTATGGAAACAGCCTAAGTGTCCATCAACTGACGAATGGATAAAGAAATTGTGGTTTATATACACAATGGAATACTACGTGGCAGTGAGAAAGAATGAAATATGGCCTTTTGTAGCAACGTGGATGGAACTGGAGAGTCTTATACTAAGTGAAATAAGTCATACAGAGAGACAGATACCATATGTTTTCACTCTTATGTGGATCCTGAGAAGCTTAACAGAAACCCATGAGGGAGGGGAAGGAAAAAAAAAAAAAAAGAGGTTAGAGTGGGAGAGAGCCAAAGCATAAGAGACCCTTAAAAACTGAGAACAAACTGAGGGTTGATGGGGGGTGGAAGGGAGGGGAGGGTAGGTGATGGGTATTGAAGAGGGCATCTTTTGGGATGAGAACTGGGTGTTGTATGGAAACCCATTTGACAATAAATTTCATATATTAAAAAATAAAAAGATAGAATTCCCCCCCCCCCCAAAAAAAGTTGGAAGCTCAGCCAACTGAGCCATCCAGGTGCCCCTGAGATTGTCCTGATTTTTATTTGCAGAAGCCTTCATTGATCTGAGCTCAAGTTTTATCAGGTCTTTTTATGGTCTAAAACATAAACTATAAATATAAAATAAAACCTAACATGCTCATAAAGTCGGTATTTGTGCATAGTTCCCTTAGTAAGTTCATACCCATACCTCACATGATAGTTCATAGTAGGCCTCTTTTTACTTAAAATATTGGATTTAGGTTTTAGTAACTTGAATTTCACATTTCAGTCTAATTTATAGTACAAATCCTGGCTAAGAGAGGGAAGATGCTACCTTTAAAATAGTTGCTCTGGTCTTGTCAGTTTTTTTTCTTTAATGTGAGTGAATTTTGGCTTGCCTTTTTGCTTTATTTATAGAGACATATAATTTTCTTTGAATATTAATGCAGCCTTCCGTTTGGCATTCTCTTCCTTTTATCTAGGAGCTGTTTACTTGGAGGGAAGCCTGGAGGAAGCCAAACAGTTATTTGGACGCTTACTCTTTAATGATCCGGTATTTATCTTGAATCATTTGATTTTTCTCAAGTATCATTATAGAAGATTTTATATCAATTAGTGTTTGTGTTTAAAGAGAGTGTAGGAGAAACAAAGTTCCCGAATATGCCATGGATGGTAGGTTTCAATACAACAAAAATAACTTACTCAACCCTGTTGCAAATGGGAAAGTCCTGTGGGCATTTGCACTAGGAATTTGCCTTCTACCTGAGACCCCATTTCTCCCATGGCCACTTAACAAATTCAATAATAATACTTTGCTTTATTTTCAAGTATCTTGAAGTTGATTATGATTTTCTGTTTTATAATGGTTGGGTACCTACACCATGCAAGCTTACTTGAAGCTATAGCCTTTTGGCTTTTCTGTTTAGGATTTATTTTTATATAAACTATGTAGACTAGATAAATGTATATTTATTTTAGAAAGTGAGTTCATAGGGAGTTTCTGACAGGGCTATGAATAAAGAGTATGAAGGTACTTTTTTTTTTCTTCCTTAAACAAGTTATAGTTTAAGAACAAATGATAGATTCTAAAATAGTCCCTATTGTTACTAAAGTATTAAGCTATTAATATTGCTAGAGCCACTTTTTAAAATCCTGCATGTAATAGAGCATACTGGATGCTTTTTGTACCAAAACAAGTCAATTTAACATTTAAAGGGAGACGCAACTCTGTATTCCAAATTGAAATGTCATTATAATTGAGTGAAATAGCCCTCATGGAGCAATAAAGAACATAGGAAGCCAGTGTTTTAAGCCTTTGTGAAACCTTCAGCTTAAATGGCTGTCAGATGTTATTACTGAATTACTTAGGATATTTAAAAAAAAAAAAAGAATAGTTTTGAAAAATGTGACCTCAATAATGTTCATATTTGAGGATTTGATTTTTTTATATTTGTTTTTATAGAGATCTGTGATGATTTTATGTTTGTGAATTTTCTCCTGATGGGGAAGTTATCTACAGATGTTCCATGTCCCCCATTTTGTCCTACACATACAAATGAGTGTGCATCTTGATTTATATCTGTAGCAGATGGCATGTATTTTAAGTCTTTTTCTCAAATCTTAAAATATCTTTGTTTTGGCCTTTATCTTTTGTTGGCAATTTCAGCAACTTCTTTACTTTCTTCCTCCTTCCAGGCTTGCCTTACACTAGTCCCCTCACTCCCAGCTACTCCCTGCCCCCTTCTCCCATCGTACCTGCTGCCCCACCCCCCCCCTCAAATCTATGCTGTGTTCCTGGTTTCCTGAATTATATGCAGGTTTACACCATGTGCTTTTCATTGCATCAGTTTTTGTTTAGATTCGTTTCTCTTTTTAAACTGCTTCTTTCTCCCACTTGTCTACTTAGCAAGCTTATCTTATATTTCCAGTACCGAGTGCAGTGCTGGCAAGCGCAGTATTTAATAAATATTTGTTAACAGAATAAAATGAATAAGTGATTCAATGAAAAAGCAGAGTCTGAACATGATCTTACAAATGGGAAGGCTGAGATGCAGAATTCATCTTAGTGTGTCTTTATGAAACTGAGCAGTGCTTAGTAATACATGGTCTTTCTGTTTCACCATTTTCAAGTGCACACACCAGGCCATTCTGACTCATTTGACATCTCCATATTGGTTCACATCTATTAGGTGTAATGTGTGAGAGACGGGGGTGAACCGTTGAATTTTTTCTTGAGTAATGATACTGTGAAAGTCTAATCAGCCACAGGCAGCCAGACACAAACCTGTAGGCCCACAAAACAGAGTTATTGAATCCATGTAGTGAGGGAGGCAGGAGGGCTGGTGCTGGCGGATTGTAAGGAGGAGCCAGGGAAGCAGGGATCAGTTCTTGGTTGGTAGTCTTTTCTGAAGCTGAGTTAGAAGAAGCCATGGGTTGGGGTGCCTGGGTGCCTCAGTTGATTGAATGACCACCTCTTGGTTTTGGCTCAGGTCATGATCCCATGGTGGTGGGATTGAGCCCCTCGTCAGGTACTGCACTGAGTGTGGAGCCTGCTTGAGATTCATTCTCTCTCTCTCTCTCTCTCTCTCTCTCTCTCTCTCTCTCTCTCTCTCTCTCCCTCCCTCCCTCCCTCCCTCCCTCCCTCTCCCTCCCTCTCCCTCCCTCCCCCCATCCCCCCATCCCCCTCTCCCCCTCCCCCTCTCCCTCTCTCCCCCACCTCTCTCTCTCTCTCTCTCTCTCTCTCTCTCTCTCTCTCTCTCTCTCTTTCAAAAAAAAAAAAAAAAAAGGCAGCCACAGATTAATTTGGGATTGGGTGCTGTCAGGAGCTAAGGGCAAGTTAACATAGTGTCCCCAGTAATGTTTATTCAGAGGAGAAGACATAGCAAAGCAGGTCAGAGGGCAACATCAGCAGAAAAGCAGTGGTCCCTCAAAGAGGGTGTCTTTTCTGGCATTTTACAGCGGCTGTAAGACCTTGAGGGAAACATAGTTTCCTGCCATCTTTGCAGTAGGCTTGATGTCTGTCGTCCCCCCTAGCCCTGTTGACAGCGGGACTGTTTCTGCATTCTCAGCCTGGTCTGATGTTCATTCACTCGTTCATCCCAGACTGTTTTTCCTGGCTCCATGTTTTCATCTTTGTGTAGCCCTTCATGGTTTCCCAATACATTCAGATCCATTGTTGGAATCTGATCGTCCCAATGGCTTCTTGGAAAGATAGGGAGAGATTACTATGTAATCTTTCATATTCTCCTATTCCCTTCCCACCCCCTTTTTGTCTTTATGTGTCTGTCCCAATATCTCCTTCCCTGGCCTTTCTCTGGAGCCCCAGAGATTGGGATGTCTTTTCAAATTGCCCCTGGGCAACTTCATGTGGGTACATACCTCGTTTCAACATTTTTAGTGTTTGAACTCATCACCTTAATACTAAAACGTATTTCACCTCTTTTATTTTTATCATCTAAACCGAAAACCTTACGATCTTCTTTCGTCCTGAAGCTTTTTCCTTCCCATCTCTATGAGTTGCAGACTCTTCTATCAGTTCTGTCCCTAGTATGTCTTTTTTTTTTTTAATGTTTATTTATTTTGAGAGAGAGAGAGTGTGTGCAAAGGCATGATTGGGGGTGGGACAAAGAGAGAGGGAGAGAAAGAATCCCAAGCTGGCCCCGCACTGTTAGCGTGCAGCCCTATGCGAGGCTCAATCTCATGAACCATGAGATCATGACCTGAACTGAAATCGAGAGTGGGATGCTTAACTGACTGAGCCACCCAGGCACCCCTGTGTCTAATATGGCTTGAATTGGTTCCTGTTTGCTTTAATGTTTGCCCTCCTCATTTCTCACATGAAGTATTTAACCATTCCAGTCTATCATTCACACTACATTTAGAGTTGTCTTCTTTTTAGTGTATGGATTTGACTATTTTCTTTCTTGCTTAAGATCTTTGATTTCTTTACTGTCTGCCAAGGCCTATATTATACAACAGAGCATTTAATAGTTTTCATAATCTAATTCCCATCTATTTTTTGTTTCTTTTCTTCTCCCCCTTTGTGCCATTCTAGGAATTCCCTTTTTTAATTAAAAATTTCTTTTAGACTTGATTTTTTAGAGCAGTTTTAGGCGCACAGACATATTGAGAGTAAAAATTTCCCATACTCCCCCTCCTCCGCCACACGTTCCTAGCCTCTCCCATTTTATCAACATCACCCATCAGAGTGGTACATTTATTACAGTTGATGAACCTACATTGATACATCATCATCTCTCAAGGTCCTGTAGTTTACCTTAGGGTTCACTCTTGGTGTTATACATTCTGTGGGTTTGGACAAATGTGTAATGCCATGTATCCATTATAATACCATATAGAGTATTTTCACTGTCCTAAAATCCTATGTTCTACCTATTAGGAGTTACCTTTTTGTGCCTGTTTTCTTTGAGACATATTATTTATGCATATACGGTGCCCTGCTTTTGATTGCCGCTCTCTGCTGATTTGCCAAATTCCTCATGTCATTCAGGATACATCTGAAGAGTTAGCTCTTCTTTGAAGCTTTATCTGATACCCCCAAGCAGAATTTTCCTTGCATTGATTTATATCACTATTATAGAACTGATCTCAGTTCATTAAATTATACTTATTTACCTTCATTTTCCCCCACTAGGCTCCTTTGAGGACAGGAATAGTGTCTCATTTGTTTTAGTAAGCTAATACATAATAGGTATTTGATAAAAATATGTTGCTAAACAACAAGCGTTGGTGAGGATGTGGAGAAAAATTCTCTTGTACTGTTGGTCAGAATGAAAACTGGTGCATCCATTCTGGAAAACAGTATGGAGGTTCCTCAGAAAATTAAAAATAGAATTACCCTACAGTCCACTAATTACACTACTGGGTGTTTACCCAAAAAATACAAAAACACTAATTGTAAAAGATACATGCACCCCTATCTTTTTTTTAATGGGTAAGGACAGATTTTAATCAGTAATATACTATTGTGATAAGAAAGAAGGTCTAGTGTGAACTGATCCAACTTTGATTTGGACAGAATGACTGGGCATTTTAAATAGAGTCAGGGAAGTGAAAATGACAAAGGAGGGATCAGTGTAAATCATGTACTTTTATGTTTATTGCATTATTTTATGTTTATTGCATTATTGCGTATGTTATTGCATTATTTACAATAGCCAAACTATGGAAGCAGCCCAAGTGTCTATTGATAGATGAATGGATAAAGACACACACACACACACACACACACACACACACACACACACACACAAAGAGAAGAATATTACTCAGCTATAAAAAAGAATGAAATCTTGCCATTTGCAATGATGTGGATGGAGCTAAAGAGTATAATGCTAAGCAAAATAAGTCAGAGAAAGACATATACCATAAGATCTCACTTATATGTGGAATTTAAGAAACAAAACAAATGAGCAAAGGAAAAACAAAAAGATAAACTGAGAAACAGACTCTTAACTATAGAGAACAAACTGATGGTTACCAGAGGAGGTGAGTAAAGGGATGGGTCAAATAGGTGATGAAGATTAAAGAGTACACTTAGCACAATGAACAAAATAAAAAAAAATGTTGCATTAATAAATGTCTCAGCAGTCAGTGAGCATTTTCTGGAACACACTGAAGGAAGAGGTTTTTGCCTTGAATAGATGGTAGAGCTAGAATTCCAGTCTGAAGTTTTTATTTTACAGGCTATTTTCTCTCACACCAAGGGATGGCAGAACCTGATCTCTGAGTAGGGTAGATAAAAGGAAATGGAGGCAGTGGAAATAATTTAGGTGTGAGGTGTTAAGTGGTTATACATCTAAGACATCTCAGGAGACATCACAGTGTCACTGAGTGAAAAACAGGAGAAAGGGGAAAGAGGAATTAGAATTAAGTTCCTGAGAATTTCGAATATTGGAGACGAGAGTCGGTTAGAAGAGCTAGCTGTTGATTGTTACTGTTGATATGATCAACATTAGTAGTAGCATCTTCTGTGTGCCAGCACTGGGCCTGTTGCTTTGAGGAGGAAAAAAGCATGAGAGAACGTGAGAAAGTTGTAAGAAGGGAGTGACATTCTGCATAATTCATGGTACAGAGAATTCAAGGGAAAGGTTATTGGTTAAGAGAAGCTCTCTAAAGTGCCTTAAAACAGTTTGATATTTAAGCTTTCTTTTTTTTTAAATATTGGCAACAAGACACAAACCCAAAACCTCTTAAGTGTATTTTACTGGGATGCAAGTTGCCCAAAAAAACACTGAATATTTTATTTCACATGGTCATCATGTGTGCCACAGTGATACTAAATTTTCCTATTCTTCTCTGCCCCCCCCCCCCAGTTTTTAAAAAATATTTTCCCCTCTTTTTAAAAATCTTTTGTTACTTGTTTGAAAAACCTAACATCAAGGCCAGAAAGTAGATTCAGTCAGAGGCTCCCTAGAGTCTAAAACTGAAGGAAAAACGCTTTAATCCTGAGGAAGTTCTAATATAACTGCCTCTAGATTTAGCTCAGTGGATAAAATAATGTACTGGGCTTCTCCGTAAAATCCACTCATTTCCATATTTCAAGAGAACATTTGTAGTGACCCACAGTAAAAGTGTGGTCTTATAGATCTGAGAGTTTAGGCACTAGATATGGATGTTTTCCACTCCATCTTAAAGCAGCTCAAGTGATAATGAACGAGTGCCTAAAATAAAAGACATCTGAGATGAGTTTTAATTACAAAAGGCACAGCTGATGCACATTTCTAGGGAATGATAAACTAAAAAATATGATTAAAACAGCAGCTTAATCCCATGTATTAGGTTAAGCAAATGTGTAACTGACTTTTAAAAGGTATCTTTGACTTCTGGGGGTGGAGGTGGCTCTTTTCCTCCCCAGCTTAATAGGCTAATTAGAGTCACTACAGGCGGTTTGAGTGGTGAATACACTTTAAAAAAATTAGTTTGCTAGCACTATTGAATTTGCAATAAGTGGAGTCAGCATCTGAAATAGTTCACTATTTCAAATAATGGCATTTTATTTAGTACTCCAGAGTGTGTTAAATGGCTCCCTCGAGCATTAAAGGCATCACTCTGTTTTCCAGGACCTACGTGAAGTCTGGCTCAATTATCCTCTCCACCCACTCCAAGTAAGTGTGACCTTCCTGTCTGCAGTGAGCTTTAGAAATCTGGGGGTTCACGTTATTTTAGCTTGCCTGTTTCCCCTCCTGCTTTTATAAACCTTTGATTCCCTTCAGTGGCACTATGACTTTAGGCTGGGTGTTAGGCAGAATTGGAAAACTTTGGAACAATAGTAAAATGAACCCATTTGTGTTGCATTTGTGCTCTGGGATGGGGTGGGGAAAGCCCTGGGAGTCGTCTTCCTTCAAGTCAGGAGGATCTCCTTGTGTGGTTATGGTTTGGTGCCCTCTCTCCCCCAAAAAAGTGATATTCAAAGCTTAATGTGTTGATTGCAGTATATCTTCCTGCATGCTATTGTAGAGAAAGTAATATGGAGTCAAGTCTGGGCTTAGTAAAAAGAACAAATACTAAATGAACCTTGCTAAATTGTAACCTACTTTGGATCTTGGAAATTGAAGGCTTTGACTCAAATTGCATAAAACATTGTAAATTAAAATTTTAGTACAATGTGATGACTTTTTGCTCAAGATTTTGGTATTTAAAAGATGTGTGTATGGTAACCCTCTTTTTCCCAGTTTAAAAATTCTTTGTATTTGCTTGTATTTCTATTTTACTTGGAGATATACAAATGTATGTATACATGTATATATATACCTACATACTTTTATATATGCATGTGTGTATATGTACATTATACATATATAAGAATAATCACTAGTGGCTGAACTTTCATGAGAGGCTTTATGGTATGGTAATAAATGGCATTAATTCAAAGAACTTTAGAAACATTACTATGAAATTGTCCAAAGTTGTTGAAAATGTTCACTTTAATTATGCTTTTCGTGTTTGCTCTCTGCCAGTTGTTAAAGGCTCATTGTTATGTGGAGCCACCTGCCTAGTGGTATGATAATCTCCAGTGTAAGCTGAATCTAGTTTTAGTGGTGTTCATTTACCAAAATAGGTGGTCCCTAGAAGACACACAGAGGTCATGTTCCTCTAATACAGTGGTTCTCAGAGGGCAGTTCCCAGACCAGCAGCAACTGTGTCTCTTTCTCCTGGGAACTTGCTTGATAGGCAGACTCTCAGTCCTTTCTCCAGATGTACTGAATCAGAAACTCGGGGGGTAGAGCTCAGCCATCTGGATGTAATAAGCCCTGCAAGAGCTCCGATGAACATGAGAGTTTGAGAAGCACTGTGTTACTAGATATACATATTCTCCATCAGCAGTCCTTCCTTTTGCCTCTTCCTTGGGGAGTTAGTATAATACTTGGGATTTTGAACTATCTGTGTACAGTACTTGGCCTTGAAATTTGATAGAAGATTGGAAAATATTTTTTGAGCCTTCTTTAAATATTAGGTTTGTTTGCCATTCTAAGGGTTGAGAAAGAAGCTTCCATGTTTTATTGGCATTTCAGAAATTTCTGCCCATAGGAGAAGGAATTTTATAAAACACTATCCTAGAATTGATAATTACTTTTGTAACCAAACACTGCACATAGTTTTTTATTTATTTTCTTCTCATGCAGCTACAAGAGCCAAATACTGATCGACAACTTATTGAGACTTCTCCAGTTCTACAGAAACTTACTGAGTTTGAAGAAGCAATTGGAGTAATTTTTACTCATGTTCGACTTCTGGCAAGAGCATTCACATTGAGAACTGTGGGATTTAACCATCTGACCCTGTAAGTTAGAATTGCTCGTGTAATCCCAGTGTGACCATTTAGACAGGAAGTCCCAAACCTTTGCTGCATGCCTTTCAAAGGAATTGGGATTTCAAACATATTTCCAGGAAGGTCACATCAGGAGATGGTGAGTAGCCAGACACTGGGATATGTTCCAATACAATATTTTTGGTTTCATTGTCGTGCATCTTATTTCTTCGTAGAGTAGAAGAGAAGCATGAAGGAAGTAAAAATTTTATCTGTAAAGGGATAGATATTAAGTATTTTAGGCTTTGCAGGCCATGTGGTCTCTGTTTCAGTGATTCAGCTCTGCTCTAGTAGCATAAAAGCAGCCATAGAGAAAATGTAAATGAATGAGCGTGGCTGTGTCCCAATTAAATTTGCAAAAACAGACCAAGGGCTGAAATTGGCCCTCCACCCTAGCTCTAGATGAGTGATTTGGAGATAAGCTAATGTAATAATTAGGAAAATAACCAAAATGTTATTTTTTTGCATGTTGTTTTTCATTCTGTTTTTGGCTTCTCTCCCCCAAATCAAATATTCACAGCTATCTTTAAAGTGTAAAGATTTAAGATTCTTGTCATAGATATTTTTTTTAGTGTCCTTAAACTGGATTCCAGATAGAGTATATATTTCAATAAAGAAGTAAAGATTTAACAAAAATCTTTTCTGGACCTTTTTGCTTTATTTCGTCTGAATGGGGGTTCTCTGTGCAGATAACAATCTGTACTATATTTTTCAGTTGATATTCCTTAACCTCTGACCAGACACCATTTACCAATCTTTATTTTAGCAGTTTTGTAATCCTAAGATGGTGCTCACTTTCTTCTTCAAGACCCAATCTATATTGACTCAGATCTCTCCTCAATTGAGAAGCCTTAGGGACTTGTATTTAATTTTGTGCTTTAAAGCAAGGTGAATACATTGCCTTTTACAATCATGTCTTTTTAAAAATTCTGTTTCTTTTTTTAATAATACAAATGCCTATTGATCTCTTCTGCATTGATGTTGTTTTTTCCAGAGGCCACAACCAGAGGATGGAATTCCTAGGTGATTCCATAATGCAACTGGTAGCCACTGAGTACTTGTTTATTCATTTCCCAGATCATCATGAAGGACACTTAACTGTGAGTTTGTGCTAAATCATTCCCTCCAGTAAGATTGCTATATAATAAAGTGAAGATTGGAAGAGCCAGATATATATTTCTGTAATTGATTACTTAATTCTTGGTGACGTTAGCATAGTATATGGCTTTGTTCATTTCGTTATGCAAATTGTATACAAAGCAGTTTACGAGAAGAACTCATTTTATACGTCTTCATTAATGGTTACCTACTCTGTGCAAGACATTGAGCTAGGCTTCATGGGAAGAGCAAATATTAGTTGACACCAATCTATCCATAAGGAGTTTAAAAACTGGTAGCAGCAATGAAAAATGTAAGGCAATAACTGCAAATTGTCTTTCTCTTTGTGTGTGTGTGTGTGTGTGTGTGTGTGTGTGTGTGTGTGTGTGTATACGTGATGTATATGTGTGTTATATGTGTATGCATACCCATACATGTGCACTATGAAAAACAGAAGTAAGTAATTGTAACTAAATGCAGGAAAGAACCATATGAAATATTATGAAGAGCATAGGTAAACTGCTGCACTTGTGCTGTTTAGGAAAAGATAAGCTTCCTTGTATCTCTGATTTGTAAGAAGGCTTTGTGGATATGATGATCTTTGAGCCTTTAAATACGAATAGGATTGGGCCATTAGGAGTTAGTGGGAAGAAATTTCTGTGCAAAGACATGCCACAACATGGGTGTACTGAAATAAGGGCACAACCTGAAAAACCAGAAGATAGAGACACAGTAGGGAATGAGTTTGGCTGGATCCAGGGTGGAGTTGAAAGGGACATAGGCAAGGTTTGATTTAATGAACAAAGTGAAACAGCCCCCATTTCTCTCATTTTTATTTTATTTTATAAAATTGTATTGAGCTTTTTTATTTGTTGCGTACTGTTTTTACTCTATGAAACTGATCAATAATATAGCTGGAATGGTGAACAAAGCATATCTGGAAGCCCCTCTAGAGTTGGGCATTGAGAAAACAAATACATTCCTGGGCCAAGAAAAACAGTAGTATGCTCTAAGATATTTTGTTAGTGTAGATTTTCTTCTTTATTATATTGAAGAAATAATAAGTCTTTCATAGTTTGCATCTCAACAATTTTATGCATGTTTTGCTTTGAATAGAATTGGATCTTATCTTTGCAACTGTGAACACTGGAAATAGTTTATGTGAGACACAAATATTGGAATTAGGGAGAATGTGGTGATTTAACTGTGTTTAGATATAATTTCTCAGTGAAATTTCTAAGCCTAACAAAATGTGGTCTTTTATTCACTCACTCAGTGAGCATTGTGTTCTTACTATGCCCCATGTACTATTATATGGGAAATCAGCAATACACTTCTTTTAAATTTAACTTAAGGGGCTCCTGGGTTGCTTACTTGGTTAAGCATCTGACTCTTGGTTTTGGCTCAGGTCATCAGCTCACGGTTTGTGAGTTTGAGCCCTGCATCAGGCTCTCTGCTATCAATGCAGAGCCCACTTCTGAGCTTCTGTCTCCCTCTCTCTGCCCCTCCCCCACTCATGCTTACACGCTCACTCTCTCTCTCAAAATAAATATATAAACATATAAAAAAATAACAGTCTGATGACCATTTGAAGTTAACTACTTTTGGATGGACAAGGAAGTATTTTCCTCTTGAATTAATATTAAATTCTGAAGAACATAGGAGTATTTACCAGAAATAAACTAGTGTTTAGTGTCTTGTTCTACATTAGGGAGTCAATAACTGCTTGTTCAGTGTCTTCCATTAGGGAATAGACTTCATAGCTGTCAGAGTATCTGGTCGGTCTGAGAAATTACCAAACCAAGCCAAATGGCTTGAAGTAGTAATTCATTTTTTGGCCACATAGAGGCCAAAATGTAGAAAATGTATGACTTCAACACACGCATTTACCCTTGTATTCCTGCAGAATTAACTGTGAACTCTTGGGTTTTGTGGCAGTGGGATGCTATAGACCAGTTTACTGCTTCCTATCTTGGTCATTGCACACATGTACACATTGAACATATGATAAAACCAAAACTCAGAAAGGCACAAGTCCTGCCCAAGGTCTAGATGAAGGTAAAACCAGAACTAAAGACTCCAGTTTTATGTTCTTTCCCGAAGTGCTTCAGTGCCATAACTATAGTTTTATCCAAAGTGTGTTTATCAGCCTTGCTGTCTTAAAATTAGAGAATTTTTGAATAGCTTATTAGAAAGATGTTAAATGACAAAATTATGATATGACGGTTTTATTAACTATATTCACAGAAAGCTTTGGTAGAAATCGATAGGACTGACAGATCTGCTGGCAAAACAAAGATGATCTGTCATCAGTTGAGTACATATTTTTTTTTTTTTTTTTTTTTTTTTTTTTTTTAGTTGAGTACATATTTTAAAAGATACTAACTCTCATCGGTGCTGCTGCAGTTGCTCCCCCCACCCCCGCTTGAAACACTGCCCTTTGCTGGCTTCTGTGACACTGCATTTCCTGGTTTTCCTCTCACCTCCTTAGCCATACTCTGTTAGCCCCCTGTGCAGCTGATGGATATTCCAGCATCTGAAAGGCTCCCTTCCAGGCCATGTCTCTTCTCATGAGAGCCTCTCCCAGACAGTCTTTTCTGTGTCCACACCATCAGGTCCCCTCTAGGGGCAGTGATGTCCACAGGGACCTCTTTGGTCCTATTTTTTTGGTTTTTTTTGTCTAAGCTGTTGTGGCTGCCCTCTCAGCGTCTCCACATGTCCAAGACAGAATGTATGGTCTTCTTGCACCTGGGTCCTCTTCTAGTATTTGCTGAGTAACCGAATGGCAGCATCAGCCAGCTGGTGTTGCAAGTCAGAAACCTAGGGATCATCTTTGATTCCTCTCTCCACCCATTTGCCTATATTGTAGACCAATCACGAGTCCTGATGTCCTTACTTCCTGAGTAGCCACCTCGTCTTCATCACTTAAATTCTCTCAACCAGCCTGTCACCTGGACCACTGTAGCAACTTCTGCATCATTAGCAAAATGGTACAGGAATATGCTTGACAAAGAAACCCCATTAGAAGAGGTGGCATTTATTAAATTGCAAAGGATACAATCTTTTTTTTTTTTTTTTAACATTTATTCATTTTTGAGAGACAGAGCATGAGCGGGGGAGGAGCAGAAAGAGGGGGAGACAGAATCCAAAGCAGGCTCCGAGCTCCCAGCTGCCAGCACAGAGCCCAGTGTGGGGCTCCAACCCACGAACCGTGAGGTCATGACCTGAGCCGAAGTCAGATGCCTAACTGACTGAGCCACCCAGGTGCCCCACAAAGGATATGATCTTAAGGGTGTGTTTATACCAAGCACTAGGCAGTGCAGCATGTACAGATTTCCCCGAGATGTTCGCAGCTGTCTGCAGAACTGGCCTTTGCAGCTGTGTGCTCCCCCACGGTGCGTGTTGTCTCAGCGGAAATCCTTCAGTCAGCCCAGGTTTCAGGCCTGTTGACAGTGTCATAGCTTCCTTATCCTGTATCCTTCCTGTATCCACTCCTGCCCCCACTCAGTGATGCATTCTCATGCTGTAGCGGTGGCTGGCGTCTTTTCACAGCAGACCTCCTGTGACCGTGCTCGCTGTTCATCTTCAGTTCACTTTGGTCATTTCTGTTATCTCCCCAGCCTCTAAATGTTGGAGTGCCCCTGTTCTCAGACCTCCTCCCTTTTCTCTTGGTTTCTTTTCTGAGTAATCTCATAGCTTTGAATACTTCTGCCTGTACCTCTCCCCCTAACTCCACTCAGGTCTTTATATCTCCAAATACACTTGACTACCTAGATGTAAAGATATATTGGAATCCCTAGTTGGATTTCTCTTAGGCCATCTCCATGGCCAAAACAAAACTGATTTTTCACCCCAAAACCTGCTTTTCTCTAGCTGTGCTCCATATCAGTAAGGACTGTTTCATTCTGTATTTGCTCAGGGGAAAACCTTGAAGTCATCCATAACTGTCCTCTTTTCTTCATGCTATACCTATTAGCCACTAGCGTCCTGTTGATTTTACTTTAAAATTCTGTCCAGAACGTGACTACTTTTTACCAGCTCCGCTGTTAACTCCCTGGTCCAGGCTACTAATACCTTTTCCCTAAATTATAACCATAGCCTCCCAACTGGTCCATCCCCCCTCTCGCTACCCCCCCCTCCCCCGCCCCCCAGCCCTCGGTCTGTGTTTAGCACATCATCTACAGGGACTGTTTTAAAAGGAAGTCAGATTACAACCTCCTTGTTACCTACAAGACCCTATGACCTGCCTCTCTGATGCTGTCTCTGTCTCTCCTAGACTCTTCACATTGGCTTCTGTGCCATTCTACAGGACACTAAGCAAGCCTTTGCCTCAGGGTCTTTGCACATGCTGTGGCTAAATCCCCCATCTGCTTCAGGTCTTGGTTCAAATGCTATCTTACTAGTGATGCCTTTAACTTATAGTGACCTCTTCCCCTTGTCCCTAGTCCCTGTCTCCCAGCCTGAAACCTCATTTCCATTTTCTCCTTGGCATTTTCTATGTATTTTACTTGTTTACTGTCTTCTCTCATCAGAGTATAAACTCCTTGAGGGCAAGAGTTTTTGTCTGTTTTCTTCATTCCTGATTCCCTGGGTCCTTGGGAGTTGGTATATCATTGTTCTGCAAATATGCTCAATGAATGATTGTCATATCCCAGTCCAGCGGTTTTTGTTTATTCTTTGGATAGTAACTAAAGAGTAAGCAAGGCCCAGGGTGCCTGCCCAGCTGTCCACCTCATGTCACATATTCTTCTTTTCATTGTGCACCTCTATGCTGGCCTGTTTTGTGTTCCTCCAAGCCCCCTCCTGCCATCAGGCTTTGCATGTACTGTTCTTGTTCTGGAGAATATTCTGCTTCCAGCCCTTATTCCCATCTGCGTGGTCTCTCCTACTCTTCCCTTAGATGTCAGTTCTGGCTTGACTTCTGGATGCAAGGAGAGCCTTCCTGGATGCCCTCCTGCCCACTCAGAATTCCACGTTCTTTTCTTTCCTGGCACTTTTTTTCAATTTGCCTGTCCCACTAGCCTGGAAGTTCTGGGAGATCATGTTTTTATTTATCACTGTGTGCCCAGGCCATATGGTAGGCTTTCCATACATATTTGATGAGTAAATAAAAGAGAGTTTTGTGGGCAGCTAAGTTGTACAGAGAGGGAAGTAGCAGTGGCACTGGAGGGAAAAGTGGCATGTTGTCTTATGTGTAAAGAAGGAGGCTGAAAACTTATTTATGAATGTCTAAAGATTAAAATTCATTTAAAATTTTGTTGGAGATTACTTGCTACAGTTGCATTTGTATGAGGGAAATAGCAAATTATTCATTATTGGATTAAAGAACATACAACTACATTAATTTACACTGGGAGGCATTCATTAGCTTTGAACCATTTCTTTGTACACTTGTTTTACAGAGAAGAAGGACAGCTGAGCAAATGAAATGGGAAGTTTTGGATGCTGATGGGGAAAAACATAGTGTTGTAGGAGTTGGATATTCAAAAAGTCCTGCGTGGGAAGGAATATCAGGCATATATAGTTGTACTAGGATGACTGAGGTTCATTTCATAGACTGAAGTATTTGTTTTTCAGGGTTGGGATTAGGTAAGTAGTGAGAGGGTAACAAAGAGCATTAACTCAGACCAGATGCCTGTCTTGTCACACTTGCAAGTTTCAAACCTGCATGTTGTTCTTCCCTCTAGATCATTCCTCCTTCTTAGCCTTTCCTCTGTGCTCCTGAGCTAAAAATAGTTGTTAACCCCATACCTACTATGTGCAAGGTACTATGCTCATTTGTGTGCGTCAGTGAGGTGAATGTGCAGAAAATTCTGTTTGCTTTTAGAAGAAAGCTTTGCAATAATGAGAAAGCAAGGATTATAAATAAAAAGTTTGAGAAACAGTGATCTAATCCCTCTCTGCTGCCTCCAGACAGCACTAAACATAAATCATTTGGACAAACACGGATCTTATGTACAAGATCTCTTTGAGAGGATAGATTCCACAGCCTCCTATTTGAGAATTTCTCTGTCACTGACATAATTTGCCTCTTTGTATCTGACCTGCATTTTGCCTGCTAGCATTTGTGTACCTTTTCTTTAGTTATCATAGGAAATGGAGACCATCTGGCTACCACTCTTGGTAAAATAGACCTGTGTGGCACATCACTGTCACTTTTAATAATATATTCTGCGTTCACCCCATGCTCTTATATTAAAGCCTGTAAAATAATAAATCACAGTCTACTTATTTTACACTAGGTGGCCCTCTTTGGTTGCTCATGTCCCACAGCTGTCGCTTCCTCTTTAGAATCGAGAGTGAATAGAGAAGTTGAAGGAAGAATGCCAATATGTTTCTTTGTTTGTTTTAAAGCAGTAAACCTTTTTCCTATTAAAAGTTAAGTTTAATTATGAAGACTGCTCTGCTGAGATAATAAAAAACATCCTGGATTCTCAAAATCAGAATTCAAGGTGTGTGATATTTATACTGGGCCTGCCATTGCATCAGGAACTCAGCCATCTTCTCAGCTTCACAGAGAGTCCTAACTCCATCTTCATTTTTTCTCTTGATCTCAAGTATAATTTGTGGGGCACCTGGGTGGCTCAGTTGGTTGGTTAAGCATCTGACTCTTGATCCTGGCTCAGGTCATGATCTGTGGTTTGTGAGTTCGAGCCCCAAGTCAGGCTCTGTGATGACAGCGTGGAGCCTGCCTGGGATTCTCTCTCCCTCTGCCCCTCCCCTGCTGGCTTACAGGTGCACACACGCTCGTTCTCTCTCAAGATAAATAAACTTAAAAATTTTTTTCAAGTAAAATTTTGTCTTTTGTGGGTGGGGTTTAAAGAAATAGTTTTTAAGGGCAGCCTAGCACTTGCTAAAATGGAAAGCTTTGAAGACAATAAGTAGACAGGTATCTAGAACAACTGTGTTGAAGAAAAATCCAGAGGAATTTCTAGAACTTTATAGAACCCTTTTCTTGTAACCAAAGAGTGAGCTTATCTTTCCTAATAATGATGATGCTACTGTGGGTAACAATAGCGGCTAACACAAATTTCTTGTGTGTTTATTGCATGCCAGCCATTGCACTGTGATTCATTACAACCATGTGCAGTAGGTACTACTTGCTCCATTTAATTTTTTTTTTTTTTTTTTAACATTTATTCATTTTTGAGAGACAGAGCATGAGCAGGGAAGGGGCAGAGACAGGGAGACACAGAATCCGAAGCAGGCTCCAGGCTCCGAGCTGTCAGCACAGAGCCCGACGCAGGGCTCGAACTCACGAGCCGTGAGATCATGACCTGAGCTGAAGTCGGACGCCCAACCGACTGAGCCACCCAGGTGCCTGCTTGCTCCATTTTATAGATGAGGAAACAAACTCAGAGAGATGTAGTAACTTACACAGGGTCACTGAGCCAGGAAGTGGTAGGGCCACAGTTGGAACCCAGGAAACTTGGTGCCAAATGTTTTGCTTTTCACTACCACATCTAATGCAAGGCATTGTTCACAAAACACTCTAATAACTGTCTCAAGCTTAATTGGGTATTTAATATAATTTTCTAGCATTCTACTAAAAAATAAAAAGCAGATATTTCCTCTTTGTAAAATAATGATCTATAGCATCGATGTCGGCAGGTTTTCCAACCTCGTATCTTGCCCCATTCAAATCTGTTCATCAGAACAGTCTTTCTAAAATCAAAAAATTACCTTGCCCCTGTTCCCATTTGACACTTTTTGGGATTCCTCCTCCCCTACAGGAAAGTACAGACTTCCTTATATGACCTGCAAGACTTCCCCAGAGACCAGCTGGCCTCACCTGCATCAGTGCTTCCCAACTCCGCTCTGGAAACTCTGACCTCTCCTCCAGTCCCACCCAGTGATCACCTTGCTGTGTCATGGTGCCTTGTTTTGCCAAAGCTGTTCCCTCTTCCTGGAAAACCCTTTCCCAGCGTCTCAATCTGTTCAGGCTGTTACAACAAAATACCACAGACTAGTGGTATTTTGAACCACTTATGAACAATAGAAATCTATTGCTCACGGTTCTGGAGACTGGAAGTCCAAGATCAGAGTGCCAGCATGGTGAAGTGAGGGCCCTCTTCCAGGTCACAGACTCCTCCTTGTGTTCTCACAGGGGAGAAGGGGCTGCAGATCTCTCTGAGGCTTCTTTTATAAGCGCATTGATCCATCAGTGAGGGCTCCACCCTCATAACCTAATCACCTCACAGGCCCCACCTCCTAATGCCATCATCTTTAGGGGTTAGGATTTCAACATAGGAATTTTTAGGGGGCACGGACATTCAGACCGTAGCACCTACCCTCTGGCAGACTCTTTCCTTTGTTCAGTTCTGATTTTGTGTTTGTCAGAATCCACCTATGTGCACATGGCCAAGTTGTATCCCCAGAAATACTAATTCCTTGGTTCTTGGAAGGGGCCTGAGCACCAGTATCTCAGAAGCACCTTATGATTCTGATATAACAGCCAGGTCAGCGAGCCTCTGCAGTGTTTTTACTCAGGGGTCAGGTCCTCCAGGAGGCCTTTAGGCTGAGGTAGAAAGGAGTGCCTCCGTGCACCGTGACCTCTGTGCTGTCACAGCAGCTACCACAGTGCATCACAATGGCCAGTTCGCGTGGCTTCCCTGGATAGTAGCAGCAATGGTGTGTCAATCATCTTGGGGTCTTTAGCTGTCAGCATAGTGCCTGGCACAGAATTGGGCTCCACAGCTATTAACACTGAACTGCCATAACTCCAGGTGGTTTTCTGCCTTGTGACCCCACCTTGATTCCACTTGTTGGCAAACGGCATGATTCATTCTGAAGTAGGGTTCAGCAGAGGCCAAGGATACAAGCTATCATTTAAAGAACTGCCATTCAGACTTTGTGGTTTAGGTAAAGAGAAAGTCCTTCTCATCTTCTAAATTTAAATTGACTCTAAAAATATGGATGGTTTATAGCTTCCTTCTTCCACACTGAGTTCTGGTTTAGGCTCTTAGTTTTGGCAAGAACTTGAAGATCACTTTCTGCTGGCCACCCTACTGCTTCAAGACCTGTCAGGGCGTATCTTAGGTGAAACCAGAAGCACTTGTTAGCATCCTCACTGTTTTCCTCCTTATCCATCAGACAGCATTACTGTATAATAGTGAAGAATGAGCCCTGACTCTGGAAGGCAGCTTGTGTATGCTCATGTGTTCATTAGGCTTGTTGATTTTGAGGCCTGAAATCTCCGTATAGGCAACCTAAATTAGAGTTTTGTCTTCTCACCAAAGCATATACTGAGAGAGAACCCAACTTGCTCAGCACAACCGTATTCTCAAACTAGCCCTTCTATTCCCCCCTGTCCTCTACTTTGAGAACTGCCTCCCCTCCACCTCCCAACTGGGAATCCAAATGAAAAAAGATCTCTCTCTTCCAGTTCAGTTATTCTGGAATTACAAGATATTAGGCTAGTGGGCTCTTATTGGTTGGGTCTTTTATTAACATTATATGGTAAGCCTTTTTAATTTTGAGCTTCTCTGTGGATATTAATTTTAATGAAACATTTACTATATTGAGAAAAAAGATAGAGTTGGGGGAAATAGGAGGAGGAAGGGGGCAGAGACAGGCAAAGAATAATAGTCTGTAACTCAGCAGCAAGCATGGCTTATGAAGATCAAGTTGTATTTCTACTTCATGCATCACTGTCAGGCAAATTAAGAACATATTGTTTCTTATTTATCTATTGTCAAGGATGCAATCTCAGGCATTGAGAATAAATCTTGATTTTCATAAGCTCAGTTGGCACTGTGGAGCCACAGAGCATAAAACTTGCATCTAATAAAGTGCGATGTGGAATGGTAGGGGTGTGATACTAGCACAGCCCACAGCTGCTTCCTGCTCCTTGGCCCTGGTGTCACCGGTTTTCCTTAGCAGGAAGGGATTGTTGTAATAGACCAAGAATTTGTTCTAGCTGTTGTAAGAAGAGTTCTAGCTTTAGGTATGTTATTCCCCGAAATCTTAGATTTGGGGATAATAATTACTTTCAGCTTCTGTTTGGTCCATCTTGGCTTCTACCTGCTTCCCTAGCCACCCTCCCCACCTTCCTCTAGTGAGTGGTTAGCGAATGCTGAAATCCTAAACCATGCTTGTTTTATGGGCACCTCTGTGAAGGGTTTGTTGTATAATTTTCATGCACTGTTTAATGTTATTGCTTAGGATGGTGCTTAGAGGACTCTTTGCTGACTAAAATTTCTGCTAGAATTTTTGTTTTGAATTCTTGAAGTTGAAATATGAAAGTCATATTTTAATATAATTAGAGACAGTCTCAATTTGATAAACTATAACTCAGGATATATTGTATACATTTTTAAAATAATAAAAGTAAAAATATAAATAAATAATTGAAAGATTTTTAAATAATACTTACTAAAACATTACTTCCCCAAATCCTATAATATATAATTTAACATCAGTGCTGTGAAATGTGAAGTTTATTTTAGGCTTCTAAAAATACTCCCTTAAAACTAATGTACAGTGACAGAAAGCAGGTCAAGTTTGCCTGGTAGGTGGTGCATTGGACTGATTGATTGCAGAGGGGCACGTGGAACCTATTTCAGGTGACAGAAATGTAGAATGTTGTCAAAACTCATCTAACTATACTTAAAATGGGTACATTTTACTGTCTGTAAACTATGCTGCAGTGAAGTTGACTTAAAAATTTTTTAATACTCCTTCACTTAGTAGCATTACATTTAATGGATGCTGTGCTCTTTAATCATAGTACAGTATCCTCCCCCCAACATAGCTCACTGCTACTAAACTAAATAAACTGTTTAAATTGTCAGGTAAAATCCAGGAGCAGAGTAAGCTATTAAGGGGAAGCTAGAAGCATATGGAGTTTGTCACGGCAGCCTGGGGATAGCAGTTGAGGACTTCAACCATTGCTTACCTTGGTGCCCCTGCCTGTGAAGGGGTCTCAGGCTAGTTGGACCCAACACAGGAGCAGGAGAGAGACCACAGTGAGATGGTTTCTAAACGTATCTCACTTTCTTTTGGCCAGTTGTTGCGAAGCTCTTTGGTGAATAACAGAACTCAAGCCAAGGTAGCAGAGGAGCTGGGCATGCAGGAATATGCCATCACCAATGACAAGACCAAGAGACCCGTGGCCCTTAGGACCAAGACCTTGGCAGACCTTTTGGAATGTGAGTCTTAGGAATAGAGCTTTTCTCTTAACCTGCAGATTCAGAGTTTAAATCAGATGCACCCACATTTATCTTACTGCTCATTATTATTATGTTCTAACTGAAGAAACCTCTCTTCCATTTTAATTTTTATTTATGTATTTCTCCAAAGTTAATTAGAAGGAGGATAATTTGGAATTAAGATAAGTGAATAATGAATTTTATATTCAGTCTTTGTTCAGTGGTATCACCCCCATCCCTGCCCCTGCACCCCTCCATTCTACTGTTTAGCCATCACATTCTTTGTGTGAAACAGTAGCAGAGTGTGGAGATGGGTAATAGTGAATCACAGCTTTTTTTTGCCACCCAGCAGCCTTCATATAGGGGCATAGAAGAAAGAAGGGTAATTTATTCACTAAATACTAAAACTATTATCTGTTGTTTTGAATGAGCTCAAAGCTCTACGGACAAATGTTGTCATCTTTGGCAGTTTCTGATATGGTCTGGAAGCATCATAAATAATCCTATTATAGATAACTAAAGGATTTTACACATCATTTTATTGTTTCTGATACTACTTTAAAATAAGTGGACCAATCACTGGGCCTTGGACCTTTTTTTTTTTTTTTTTTTTTTTTTTAAATATTATAGTATTCTTGACAGTTGGAATTATATACAAATATTAAAAAGTCTACCATGCAAAACCAGCTCATTTACAAAGTGCAAAGGCAGTCTAAGGAACTTAAAAGAACTTTTTCAACTAAAGAAAAGTAACTTAAAGATTAAAATTACAAAAAAAATTGAGTAATCAGTTTTACTGGAATTTTTTTTTTTCCTCAATGAAAGCTACTTTTATACCTTCCTTTAAAAACTCACTGTTTCTTTACTTGGTTACAGTACCTTTTAATGAAGTTATCTTTGGGGTCACCATTTATTAATCCAAAGTTTGATATATTGTTGTATTGTCATTAAGCCCAGTATTAAGTTTTTTTCTGGGCAGATTGAGTCTATAAATTATTTCATTTCTGTTCATGAAAGGTAACATAGACCATTGTAAATGGCTAGTCTTCTCAGGATTGGTGTTGAGGATGGCAGGCCCCAAGAATGTGCTCATTCTGATGTCCTATCTGATCTTCAGGTTTTCTTCTGATTTGTTATTAACACAGTTGTGTTCCCAGATACCATTTTTTCCCTGCCATATAGTAGCATTTTGTGTATCATTTTAACTATTTATTTAGCCTTTAACCAAATGTAATTTGGTCTTTGTACCCTCTGATTTTTGCATTTTAGTCACATCTATACTATTGCTTCTAATACCAGTGATGAAGGGTGATTCTTGTTTTAAGAAAGAGGATATGATAATTCTAAAAAATAGTGTCTGGCAGTTGAAAACCTCATTACAACATTTCTTAAAAGTCTGGGTCTCCTGATCTTTCTGGGAAATGGCGATAACATTGTGGTTTTATTTTTTAATGTTCTCCTTCTCAGCATTTATTGCCGCGCTGTACATTGATAAGGATTTGGAATATGTTCATACTTTCATGAATGTTTGCTTCTTTCCACGATTAAAAGTAAGCTCATATAAAATATATATTAGTTCTATGCTTTACGCTCGGTGATTCCAGAGCCCATTACTAAATACTTTCTGGGGACTTGCTGCAGGAGTTTATTTTGAATCAGGACTGGAATGACCCTAAATCCCAGCTTCAGCAGTGCTGTTTGACACTCAGGACAGAAGGAAAGGAGCCAGACATTCCTCTGTACAAGTAAGTACTCATTCCTGCAGGCGTTGGATGCTCCGGGGTGATCATGACAGGGGTCCTGCACTGGGACTTCTTTACACTGACTCTGGGCCCAACACGGAGTCTCTCTGGGCATCTCCGTGTTTTCGTTCTAAGTAAAGTAGGTCACCTTTGATTATCGGTGCTTTGTTTGTCTTCTTTCTTGTAACCTCTGCGGGGCCATGCATCTAGATTAGAAGGTTGTGCTTCTTTCTCACGGTATTTGGGTGTTGGTCCCCACTCCGCTTTGAAGCCCTGTTGGCCTTTGTCCCTGTTGCCTGACAGCTATGCACTCTGTCGGGCAGTCGCTGTGAGAAACAGGCAACTCTTCACCGCCACTGCGTTATTCACGTTTGGAGTTTTTCTTCTTAGAATGTGTGTCACACACTGCCGTGTAATTTTGAATATCTTTAGTGACAAATCGTTATCCTTTGAATGGTAGCCAAAAGTCATTCAGAAAGAATGCAGATCACTACACACAAGATACTGGTTTTGATGAAAACAGGAGATTTGACTCTGACGTAGAGTAATTATCTTGAGACTCTTATACATTGATTCAGAAGGTGTTTTCAAAGAAGAATTGCAAAAGGGGAGAATTATCAAAATAGGTGGATCGCCTCCCCAGGTATTATGTGGGTGTATGTTTTGAAGGATGTTTAAAAATCGAATTTCAGTACTGGTTTACCTCCTGTCAGTGGACACACATGGTTGCAAGTACGCACGTTGGTGCGAATGTTCCATATGGAATAAAAACCCCTCTCTGTGGGCTCTCTCAGACTTCAAAAGGAGAAACACCAGAGTGGCAGGGGGAATTTTAATCCTTTCTTATGTCTTTATTTAATAGTCACAACACGTTACAGGCTTTTTCGCTAAAAGAACTGAGGCCAAGAGAAGTTTGAGTCACCCCACAGCAAGCCACTATAAATTGTCCCAAGAAGCTGTCACCGCCAAACAATGTTTCCTTTCCTTGTTGGGAAAAATCCCCAAATGTTTAGAAATAGCACTTTAATATGTACCTAATAAGCATAATGAATATCCAAACCATATTACATGAAAGGCTAAAGCTATTTCCTCATCAAAGTGATAATTAAGGTTCAATAAATAAAATGAAGACGATAAACTCGTAGCCCAGGCCTGATTACTATAATAAGTGCCACCTTGAAGAAGCCATCCGTGTGCTTTCATCCCACAGAGTGTAGAAACACAAAGGAAATGACTGTTCCCTTCTCATAAATCCCCCGGATGCAAGTACATAGCTTGTTCTTTTTCATCAAGATGTTGGGGTTGTTTTACATATTTTTTTCAAGATTACTGTGTTCATTCCATTATCTTTGTTGGCTACTTTCAATTTCCCTTTTCCATAAAGTTATCGGTTTTACTGCGTTAGAAATCTGCACCATGTCATTAAAACCCAGAGTACCTGGCATTTTGTGTTTTGGCAATTGTGTTGTGTAATTGGCATCATAGCAAACCTCTGAAATGATCTCAGGTGTTTCAGAAATTAAATACATCTTCTGATCTTTTAGATAAGATACCAGACATGGGGAAGAATTCATAAAGGATGAAACCATACAGGTGTGGCTTGAGGTGTATTGCCCAGATACTTATCATTTTCAGTTGTGATTAGCACTGAAGAACAGTGAACAGGCTGAAATAGTTACGTTTTCACTGCTGAAAGTTTGTTAGTTTTATGATACTTGGAGTATACACACTTAGAAATTGTTCAAAATATCTTACACTTTGGTGCTAGCCTTCAGATACTGTTTATAATGCTTTGGGGAAAAAAATATGAAAATCCAGTGTAGAATTTTAAAAAATTTCCTACTTTAAAAGCTCTCTCTATATTTGTTAGGTTAGCAAATAAACTTACTCCTTGAATTTTCTTGTTATTTTTACCTTTCTCTGAGTGGTAAGTACATGTTTTTTCCTAGAGTTATATATTACCAGTAACAATTAAATAACACTTTACCCTAATTAAAGTTCCTTTTTTTCCTTTCAGGACTCTGCAGACAGTAGGACCCTCCCATGCTAGAACCTACACTGTGGCAGTGTACTTCAAGGGAGAAAGAATAGGCTGCGGGAAAGGACCAAGGTACGAGAGAAGATACTTTTAATTTCTTTGAATGAACATCCTGTGTGTCTGCGAAGTCCTTGCTTGGTACTTCCAAGCTCTCTGCAGTCTGTCTTTCTAAACTCCGATTATAGAATGTTAAAGGGTAATAGCAAAGTGAATCCCAAGGATTAGTGTCCCCACCGAGCTCAGCCCCAAACTTGAGATTGGCCTTGGACAGTGCGAATACCGTTGGATAAGGGACTTTGGCTACCTTGAGAAAGCCACATTACCTGGTGCGCAGGTAAGTTGTGTCCAGTTTTAGTTACCCAACATTGCTGGGTACCCAACATTGTTGCAAGTATTTTATGGGACACATCGTGCATGATAACAGCCATTAGACATTTGATTTCTTATCGTTATTCATTTGAGCTTTGTTGGAAATGCTTACATCTCTCAGATAAAAAGAGTTATGTATATTATCATCTTTCTTTGAACCACCTAATTTATATCTTAAATTGAGAAGTGATTAGAAGTCTGTCTATACATATATTTTTTTCTCTTTGCTTCTTTAAACTTTATGCTAAGGATGTTTAAACTTAAGTAAGAAATACTTCAGACCTAATATGGAAGGCATTTTATTACAGTATTAAGTATTAAAGATGGGGAACAAATAACTTAAATAGGCTTTGTGCAAATAAATAATGTTCCTGCACGCCCTTGTGTATATTCCTGACTTGTACAATTCAGTATGTGACAGAAGTAATCTGATAAAATTTTATGCAGTGAACATAAAAATCAGCCTGAACAATTTGTAGCCGTAGCTTGTGTTTCTGAAAAAAATCTTTAAACTGCACCTTACCTTTATTTTATTTAATAGTATTCAGCAAGCGGAAATGGGAGCAGCAATGGATGCACTTGAAAAATGTAAGCCTGTCCCTTTTTCTATAATTGTATGTTCATAATGTATATTTTATAGAGAGAAAATGAGGAAATGTAAAAATGGTAAGTACTGATAAAATGTGATCTTCTTTTCTTCATAATTATTCTCCACATAGAGTGTAGTAGAATATAAGATATGTATAAAATGGGTGAAGAATTTTTTTTTTTAAGTATTTCCAAATGCTTTTTGATTTTCATTTTCCTTCTTTGTGTGGAGTTCTACTTTTGACCCAGGGAGCCCGTGTGAACAACCTAGTGTATTTTTTTCTGCATATTTCTCTATATTTCTAAAATCTTATGTAAGTGAAAGTTTTTTCTTTTTAGTTTTTGGCCACTGTTTTAGTAGAATGATACATTTACATACTTTTCTGCATCTTTCTGTTCTTACTCAGTAACATATCATGGGCAGCTCTATAGATGGTAGGGTGTAGCCCCAGTTCTTTCTTTCTTTGTTTCTTTCTTTTCTTTCTCTTTTTCTTTCATGTTTATTTTTGAGAGAGAGAGAGAGAGAGACCAAGCATGAGGGGAGGAGGGAGAGAGAGAGAGAGAGGGACACACAGAATCCCAAGCAGGATCCAGGCTCTGAGCTGTCGGCACAGAGCCTGATGCAGGACTTGAACTCACGAACCGTGAGATCATGACCTGAACCGAAGTCGGATGCTTAACTGACTGAGCCATCCAGGCACTCCCCCCAGTTCATTCTTTCTTAATAGCTGTGCAGTATTTCGTGCTATGGATTTGCCATATTTTATTCACCTTTTTTAGTTTTGGTGGACACTCTTTCTGGTTTCTTTTTTGAATCACTGTTGACGATAAATGACAATATATTGGTCCTTTTAGTTCTGTGAGATAGATTCCCAAGAGTGGGATGGCTGGGTTGAAGACACTGCAATTACATAATTGGCCATGTAGGAAATTGCATAGTCTTTTGTAAATTGAAGGCTTAAATGCAGAGGATTTTCTTCTGAAGTACATATACTTACTGTGCTGCCCAGCAGAACCTGTGAGCTAAACATGACAGTGCAATTCTATTACGCTTCAAGTACTGGTACCTGCTAAGTGTGGGAGAGAGAGCGCACAGTGGGGGAAGCTAGAAGTAAAGAGGCCAAGGGTTCTCAGCTGTGCGACATTCCAGGAAAGGCAAGAGGGCCAAGAGCCAAGTGGAAATCAGCAGACAGTAGCTTCCTCAGTGTGGGGAGGGAGGAGAAGTCGGGGCAGTAGCTAGTATTTCCAGGTTCCAGTGTCCATGGAATCTTCATTGAAAGTTTTAAGTTAACTCTGTTGGGAATTTTTTCATTTCTTATATACAAACGTACAATCACATATTGAGATAAAAGTAAGATTCTGTTTTCTACCTATAAGACTGTTAAAGGTTGTCTTTGGAGCTTTTTGTTTGCTTTTAACAATAGCACGGTATTAGAGAGATGGTCTGTTCTGAGACTGACCTCTACACATGTACTGGTAGAAGTGAATTGTTTAATAGCCGGAAAGCAATTTGACCATCTGTATCTGGTCCTTAAAGAGGATCTTTGATCCGGAGACTTCATTTCTAGGAATCAAACCTAAGGAAACAACTGGAGTTATGAGCTAAAGTTCACATGCCATGATGATAGTGACAACTTGATTTATAATAGTCAGAAAATAAAAAAGTAAATCAAACTGCATGTTAAACAGTAGGGAAATGTTTAAGTAAATTATGGTATATCCCAGGGATTGGCAACCTTTTTCTGTAAAGGACCAGATAGTAAATATTTTAAACTTTGCTGGCCATAACGTCCTGTCATAATTACTCAACTCTGCCATTGTAGTGGGCAGGAATGATTCATATGCAAGTGAGTGGATGTGTCTGTGTTCTAATAAAACCTTATTTACAAAAACAGGTGGTGGGCTGTATTTGGCCTATGGGCAGTAGTTGACCCATTCTTGCTTTACCCAAATGTAATATTTTGCAATCATTACAGCAGTATTTTTGAAGAGTAATGGTATAGAGAAATGCTTATACTAGGATACATTTAAAAACAAAAGTGTACCCATAAAAACGTACCTATGGTGTTCTCTCCCAAAGTAAGGGTGGGTGGGGAAATGATGAAGTCTTCATGTGTTTATGTAATATATACACATTTACACTGTGTATGTATGTGTGTAGCATAACTTTACTTCTTAGGGAACTTAAGGATATATTCTAAAGGTTTATCAATGATTACATCTGAGTGGTGGGATCTTTTTAATGCAAATTAAGTTTTAGAATAGAATTTACTGAGGAAGGTAGGACTCATTTTGTAGAAACATGCTTTATAGCTTACTTTTATTTATTTTATCTATCTATCTATCTATCTTTTTTTAAAGTCCTTACAGTGTGTGAAACCTGTGTTTTATATAATACAGAAGGTCAACTTGATATCATTTAGGGAATTGGATTTTATTCCTGCTTTATTTCTAAAATACAGATGTCATTATATATGTCTTTTGTTCAAAATCAGCCAGTGACTTAGATATACAACATCTGATTCACTGCTTGCCACTCAGATGTTTTTCCTACCACTGTGTTCCTGTCCCTTCTCCTACCTGGGGCTGAGGATGAAACGCTATATAAAAAAGGGGGGGAAATAATTTAGGAATTTGCTGTCTATTTGTATCCACTTTAATTAAGCTTCAACTTTAACAAAAAATAAACTTGCTCTTCCCCAAACATGCCGTGCTCTCTCTCCCACATCTCTGAATCTTCATATTTTTAAATGTGACGTAGGAGCTCTTGTATAGAACGACCCCTTACTCAGTTAGGCAGGACAGCGCCATTTTCCCTCTGTGTTACCAGGTATCTTGGGTGGCTCTCATTCATGCACACATCCGTTTGTGATGTTTGTTGTTGAAACATATAAGTGTTTGTTGACTGAGTGTATAAAGTGACTTTTTCCTTATTCCATCCTTGATTTCTTATCCCATCTCTACACTTGTTATATACCACAAATGATAGCTGAGTCATAAAATTTTTAAATCTTAACCAAGGTTTACACTGTGTCTGACACTCTTGCACAGCGTCAAATATCAAACCACTTGTAGCTTAAACTATACCAATGAGTGACCTGTTTCCTTTAACTAAATAAAAATGCTTTACCTGTGTTGCTGTTGCTGACATAACTTTGGGTATCTCGTGGTAAACTTTTAAAAATAGAATTATCAGAAATAATGACTTAACGCCGCTTGTCCACCAGTTCTTTTTCTTCTTTTCAGAAATTTTAATTCTTGGTAACTAATGGTGTGATAATACCTTTATTTGTATGAATTTTTTGGTTTTAACTTTGCAAAAATACACAGGTCCATTTGACTGTATTCTGTAATCTCTCTCTGACAATCACTTCTTACTAGGAGAACTGTGTTAAAACATCTCCTGCCTACCTGGAACCATTCTGAAACCACACATCTGTGTTCTAACATTTCTATATGTTTTGGTGCCTTTTATACTCAAGTTCATCTCAGATATTGCAATCTAGAATTAGGGGTCCTGGTGCAGACTTCCACTGTGTTTCTGAATGATAAAAGACTAAGGGAGCCCACCGAGCAGTTGCTTGCCTCTTGCCTTAGAATATGCAGCTCTCCATTTCCCTTGAATGTGTGTGTGGTTAGTTTACATCATTCTTTGCACTAGAGGCTACCCTTTATTGAGTATAAAATGTATCTCCTCGTGTCAGATAACTTTCCCCAGATGGCCCATCAGAAGCGGTTCATTGAACGGAAGTACAGACAAGAGTTAAAAGAAATGAGGTGGGAAAGAGAGCATCAAGAGAAAGAGCCAGATGAGACTGAAGACATAAAGAAATAAAGGCGGGCACGGAAGTGGTGGCGTATTTACTTGCTTAATAACTGTGACTGTTGCCCATTGAGATCTAGCCTAGTTTTCCTACAGACAATGAATGAAGTGTGCCCATTGAAATAAAACACAAAGTCAAAATCGCTCTTGTTGTTTTACTGATCTAATACGCTGTTTTTAGCTGGATGGTCTTTATTACAAAGTATTCGGTTTCTCTTCTGTTTAATGGAAAACCTTACTTTGGTGGATGTGCATATTCCCTTTTATTTTGTTCTTTAAACAATAAAATTTGAAAAGCATATTCTATGTGGAAGAGATCATGTTCTTCTATGTCCGTCTGAGATTGTGTCACAAGACTTTCAGCTGACAAGTGAAAAATTCGCCTCACTAGATATTTGGGCTACACTCTATTAACATCTATACTTTTGGAAATCGCTGGATTATTAACTAGATTTTTCAGCTTTCATCTGGATGTTTATCGTCTTCTCAACTGCAGAAATTGAACTTACCCCTCATTAAGCAGTGAATTCTTTGTAGAAGGGATCCCTTTAATGTTTAACTGGTTAGTGGGAGTGGGGATAGACATATATTCTTTGAGTCATCAGAATAGGGGAGAGATCACGACTCTAAGCCAGATGACACTTTAAATCAGATACTCTAACTCTGGGGTCAGTGGATGCTTTAAGAAGTTTATAGATGGACTTAAAGGAAGTCTCAGAAGCTCCTGAAATTGTATTGGATTTTGTGTCTATCGGGGGGAGTTGGGAGTGGGCAGGGGGCAGGATGAGGACCTTGTGGCTTTCATCAGCTTAAAGCGGTCCCTGCAATAATGGGCTAACGTTACATTAAAAGGCATGACATTTTTTTAAAAAATGTTATTTTAAACTGAATATCACTTGTTTTTTATTAATAAAGGCAAAACCTCTTCTTTAAAACAAATGTGTTTTCATTCATTATTTTGGCAAATACATAGTGAATGACTACTGTGTATCAGGTATTGTTCTAGGCTCTGGGGCTACAGCAGTGAACAAAATAAAACTCCCTGCCCTCAGGGAGCTAATGTACTAGTAAGGAATACACACAATAGACAAGAAAATAAAACATAGGTCACATGGTGGTGTAGATGATGGCCAAAAATAAAGCAGGGTGGTGGGATGGGTGCTGTTTTCAATCAGGTGGTTCATGAGATCCCTAAACGGTTGCATTTGAGTTAAGATCTGAAGGAGGAGAGTGAGTGAGCTTTTCAGGTATCCGGAGAGTTTCTTACTTACAACTATTAAATGTTACATATGCAAGATTGAAAATTTGGGGAATATATTACTTTTATTAGCAGGAGAAAGAAACATATGCTATTTTGGAAATTCTGTGGAGAAAGTAGGAAACATAGGCAGAAAAATAAATCACCCATGATTCCATCACCAAGAACTTTTGTATACTGTCAGACCTTCTGTATATAAACACATGTACACATATGCACTCAAGTATGCCTTAACAATTAGATACCATACATATGGTTTCCATAGACTTCCTTTTTCATTAACTAATACATCATGCATATCTCTGTGTTGAATCCACATTTACATTTACATTGATGGCTGCATATTAATGCATATCTTAAGTACCAATTGTAGATACACTGTAATTTATTGACTAATGAAAGATGTGTAGGTTGTAAGCAATCTGTTGTCGTAAATGTTGCATGCACATATGCACACACACACACACACACACACACACTCACACACATATTAGAGGAGTGAGAGAAGACCTGTCTAGGGCTTCTTAATTTGTTAATCATAAAATGTAAGATGGTATCTGTAAGAAAAGGGTGTCCTCGTGCTCCCCCTCCACACAGATAACAAGACTGGACGGGAAGGAATGCTGGATTCATCAGTGGCCTTGAGACTGTTACAAGGGAAGATATTTGAAATTTTTATACAAGTATTTTGACTAGTCTTTATGCATTAAAATAATGCCAGAGCCACATGCTGCTTGGGACTTTTTAATGGACTTTGACTTTTTCTCTAATATTCTGGCCTTTTTCATTTACTCTCTCCATATTAATAGTTCTTGAAACCTGAAGAAGTCCATTAGAGTACCTAACAGTGAAACACATCAAACACACCATCAGGGCAGTTTAGCTCCAGGGGCTCTGTAGAGCAATAATGAGGCCAGCAGACACATTCTGTGACTAGGCACGTTAACCAACTCAACATAGCAGGCCACTGTGACCACAGCGTCCACCCTGCCTCCTACCCAAGCCAGCCCAGCCTTCTCACCTTATTCTGATCATGAGAAGTGCCAGTGAGAGTACATTCATATATTATTTCAACTGCATTATTATTTATGGAGGCTGAATATGAAGGTTCCTTCTCATAAGTCACTTGGGTCTAGTTTGGGAAACAGGTAATGGTGTGTCTATAGACAGAGGGTCTCCAACTGAGACTGGAGGGGAAGGAGGGAGAGTAGGCCACACTGGGAAGGTTCGCATTAAGGTTTAATATTTGGGGAGTTAACTGAACCTTAAAGATGAGAGACCACTTGCAAGGTGGGGGAGGACAGGTCTTTCCAAAGGAGCAACAGGATTGGGTAACAAGAAAATGGGTTAGGATCCCACTGTATACCATGGGAGATGTAATGAAGGCTTGTAACAAGACATTGGGAATGGGGGTGCTGGGATAGAAGAGATTTGAAAGATAGGCTGTAGAGCTTTCAGGACGTGGAGTAGAGCAAGGTGTCTGTCTTGGCACTGTTGACCTTTGGGGCTAGATAATTCTTCCTTGGGGGCAGGAGGGACTGTAAGGTATTTAGTTACATTCCTAGTCTCTACCCATTATGCCAGTAGCATCCTTTCCCCTGGTTGTGACAACTGAAAGTCTCTGGACATTGCCAAATATCCCCTAGATGCAAAATCACCCCAGGTTGAGAACCACTGAGGTAGAAGTGAAGTGAGGGAACACCAGGCTAAATTTTATACAATCAGGTTACAGACCATTTATGGAAAAGCAGAATTAGAAAGAAAGGTGTTGAGTTGAGTTTGCTGTTGAACTTGAGGGGCCTGAGGGATGTCTCTGGAGATGTTGAATAAACAGTTGGATACATGGTTTTGCAGCCCAATAAGGATATTTGAGCCAAAGTACAGATTAGAAATGGACTTAAAACCTTCAGTGCCATTTGTACATCTGCAAAGGAGAACACTGGTTTTCCTATGTTGGAGACAGGACACCATTCCAGTGATGCAGCACTTTGAAACTATAGATGTCACACATTCGGTACATGTATACCAGAGAAGGAACTCTGCTCTCATCTGAGCTATTTCATCTTTAGATAAGATTTTCTTAAACCAATGGGCTGTTTGAGAATTATTTCAATCATCTTTTAAGTTTTGTAATGTTTTGTGACATTTCTCTGCAATGACCTTCTACAAAGTGAAGAAGACCCTTTGTGAATTACGCAGGTTTCACATGAGAGTGTTCTCAACTGGGAGTAACAATGTATTTACTAAAGCGTGGCACACAAGTTCCCTATAGCTATTAGCCCCAGATTCTTCACTGGACCCTTAGTACTTATTCTATCTTATGAGGGATGAAATAAGAATAATTAGACGTTATAATAATTTATTTTGCATAAATATCAGAACATTTAAGAGAACAACCTGTGGAGGAGATAACTGGCCACAAAGGGTTTTTGCTCTGTAGAGTTGTGTTCAGGAAGTCCCTGCCCAACATTCCAGGTTCTTTGCATTGAAGTGAGGTTTAGTGGCTAGTTCCCATGCGTTGAATGTCAGTAGCTCCTCTCCAATTTACTGACTAGATTTTGGTATCCAGGGAGGGGGACTTTGAAAGCCACCTTCAGTGAGAATGTGAATGGCTGCATGGAACAGAGCCTTTATCCCTATCCCACCACTTGCCCTCCTTTGATAGGGGGCTCCTACTTGGACTTTATATAAGTGAAAAACAAATAGCTGTGTGTTAAGCTGCTTGAGATTTGGGGGCTTATCTATTATAGCAGCTAGCATCACCTTAACTAACACAACTACTTCTGAGGCAGGCACTGAACAACCCAAATTAAATATTTGCCAGCCCAATCACATAAAAAAGAACATGTTCACCCACCTGTTACTAGATGCTATACTGAACTAGATAATGTTCCTTATTTAATTTTGATATGTTTTATTTATGGGTCAGAAATGCCCAACTCATATTTTAAAATGTTAAAATGTAATGACCATGAAATAGAGTAAATTCATATCTATGACTTAGGGTTTGGAGAGCATTCATTCTGAGATTTATTAGTGTTTGTAGCATCTACTATGTCCTGGGCATGGAAGATTTAAGCAGAGTCCTTGTCCTCAAGAAGCTCGCTCTTTAGAAAAGGAAACACATACACCCGTGTTTGTAAGGTACCATACAGAGGATCCGAGAGAGGGAGAGGCTCATTCCTTCTGGAGGAAGGATGGAATCAGAGGACGTCAAACCTCAGTTTGATCTTGGGAGATGATGTCAGCCCCCATGTCTGTTGACTCTCTTCCCCATGACAAAAAAGCCTTTTTCAGGTCAAATGTATTGTTTTCTTTTTCAACTACAACATCATCATGACACCTAACAAAATCATCAAGAACTCCTTAATAATTCCTAGTAACCAGTCCATATTCAAACGTACAGCTGGGTTTGTCCAAGCAATTATTTGAGCAGGATCCATACATTGCCTCTGGTTTTTATGTCTCTTACGTCACTTTTAATCTAGAACACCCTGCCAGTCCTCTTTCTCTTCATAACTAGTTGAAGAAACCTAGTCAGCTGTTCCATAGAATCTCCCACCTTCTGGATGTGATAACAAGCTTTCTTGTGGTTTTGCTTGCTTTTTCCCTTTATCCTCCGTATTAGATGTAAAGGCTTGATTTTAAATTTAGGTTCAAAATTTGTGGCAAATGTAATTTTAGCCCTCCCTTCCCAATAATAATTATTTTAATAGTGCCAGTTCTCAAATTCTTTTGGGTAATAGATGGCTGTGGTGGTTCATTTTATGTCTCAGTTTGGCTAGGCGAGGGGTATTTTTTAAGCAGCTAAGTTTGTGGACATTGGTTATATAGCAGTAGAAAACAAATATATTCTCTTTATCTAAAGGGTAATCTTTTCATGTTACTATCCTGTTTAAAATATTTCATGGGTTCCCCATTGCCTATAAGATAAAGACCAGATTCCTTACCAGGGAATTAAATTTCCTAACAACTGGACATTAGCGCCTCTGCTACCTCCTCTCTCTCACCCACTGCCGCCCCCCGACTCCATCCTGACTGAACAGGTTGCAGATGTTCAAACACATTTTACGTTTCCCTCCGGGATTTTGTGCTGCCGGAATAGGCCACCTCCTTGCTAATTACGGCTTACTCATTTTTTGGGCACCAACTCAGGAACTGTGTCCTGTAAGCCTTTCCTTGAACCTTAAATTTAAGTGTACATCCTTGGGCTCTTTCCTCATCTCCTTTGTCACGCCATCTTGTTACTATGTCTTGACTCGCCAATCTTGCCCCCCTTGGACCACCAGCTCCTGGCTGGCAGGACCATCAGAAATTACCTTTGAACCGTGGGCTCTCCGTCACTGTCGACTGAATGAAAATAACCAGCCTCCTCCTTGCCATTCTTCCACAAGCCTCAGCTACCTTAAAGCACAACTCCAGCTTGTTCCAAGCACCCTCCTGCAGGAACTCTGAGGCTGAGGCAACAAGAATGACACATAGGAGACGGCATCTGTACCCTCTTGGGACCTCCTACACTTGGACTTGGTCAGGAGCTGGAGGCCAGAACAGGACAACACAAGCCCACGGGGATCCTGCAGGAAGCAGAGGAACCAGCTCGACCCCTCTTGTCTTCCCGGAGCTGATGTTCTCACCGCTCTCCAAGGCGGGCAGCTCACATATGTGGACAAGACAAAGAATAGCTCCAGGAGCTTTGTTCTAGATCATGAGATAGAGCCACAGAAGCCCGAGGTGTGGTCATCAGTGATGGTGGCTTGGGACAGGCTTTAGTCACCTGACCTTATAATCTCCAGCAGCAACTCCCTCTCCAATATTCTTTGCTGTGGTCTAATGATCTTACTCCATCTCATATCATTGCACTATGTAAACGTTGCTCCGATAGGCACCTCCAGCTAGATTGCGACTTCTATTTGGGAATTTGGGAGCGGCTATAAGCAAACGAGGGCAGAACCCCTACTTTTCCCTCAACTACATTCCCCCCCAACTACATTCTACCTCTCTGTCTTGCACCCTCAGAGGCCCCAGAGATGTCCCTTTGAAGAGACCCCTGTCAGATCTCTGCCAGTAACCCGGTGGTGAGTGAACACAGCTGTCCCATCACTCAAATAGCTGCTTCTCCAAATGTTCTCCCATTTGTCCTGAAATACTTGTCTGGTTAAGGAGGAAGCTTTAAATGGAGTTTAAAAAACAAAACAAAACAAAATCAAACAAACAAAAATCCACAGCTAGCTAATCATTTGTATGCTGAATATTAGCCCATCACAATAGAAAACTCCCAGATAAAACAACTCATAATGAAAATGCAGCAAGACCCTTAACTGTAGCGATTCTAATGCTCACCTCTATTATTATAATAATAGGGGTCTCAAATGGAGCTGTTGAGAACAGTGACTGCCCCTGACTAGAATTCAACCAGAAAGATCAAGAGAGAGCCCTAATTGCCTTTCTTCTCAGATCAAACAATTGACTTAATTCTCCAGGCCTACACACGGAAATGTGTTTGAGGAGATTCAAATAGGTTACTGTAGAGGATTAAGGTTTTCTCTGCAGATTATACTTTTATGCCCTGTAGTTCATTGCTTGAAGTGTTAAGTAGTTTTGTCAAAATAAGCAGGGCTGGAAGGATTTTTAAAATCTTACAAATCACACACTCTTGCTGAGTAACACAAGGGACGTCTGTTTTTCCCCCTCTCCCTCTTTATTATTATTATTTTTTTTAATTTAATGGTTGAGGCTTGGGGGTGGGGAGAAATTAAGCACATTAAAGATTAGTTGGAACTTGAAAGAGGCATCACAGATAAGAGCAATACAAGTGTGGGGGGTTATTGTGTTTCGTCTTTTAAAAATTGTTTCACAAAGTGATGCGGCTGAAGAAGCCACATAAAGAGAAGGGATTTTCTTGTGAACGCTTAACTGCCTGAAGAGAAAGTCCAGAGGGGCGGTGAAATCAGACCCTTGAGGCTTTTCTGCAGTGTTGTGCTAATCAGGGTTATTTTACTCGCTAAGACTTCATTTCTGCTTAAAGGAGTTGGTGGCGAAATAAGCTTTCGTTTTCTTCCAGTAGAGTGTTCCCAGGAAAGGGCACTTGTCAGAAAGTCTTCAGTGACATTCTGTCCTTGGTTCCACAGGTGGCTCGGTCATCCCCCCATTCCCCCGGAGAATCCATTCCTCCTTAATCAAAGGGTTGTTCGATGCAGGTCATTAGCTGCGCCCTCCACTTCCTCAGTTCTGGATCCATCGCTCTTTGCAGAGCTACGTTAAATAGCTTTATTGATGTTGCAACGGTGCACAACATACCCAGCAAAAGTAAGCCGCAGACTAGGGAAAGCCCTGATAACGACTGGACAGTCCCCTCTGGAACCACAGCAAGTCTGTTTTTGTCCAGCCTGGCTCGGAGACGGACACTCCTGCCTCGCCTTTTCAGTTTTTGCAGAGCTCAGCTCCATGCACTGGGTCTTGGCCGGTGCAAAGAAGGTTGTTCCTCTTGCTTTGATCTCTTGTCTCTGTCATGGGCCTGGCTCCACTTTCCCATGTGTTAGAAATCCACACAGAGACACGGCGCTTGTCAGTACTGCCAGTGGGGACATGGCACCACAACAGTCCCCAGTGTCCCACGGGCCAGGAAAGCTCATAGGTCCTTTCTAACCCCACCCACGCCACCACCCCCACCCCTGCCCCCTAGAGGGCACCTGCTGGTAGACCTCAAGGAAGAGTCCAGTGGTGAGTGCAGAGATGTGAGATGGTCTGGACAAAGCTAAGTCATATAGGAGGAGAGAAATTGAAGGCCTGGAAGGAAGGTGAGGCTGATGGGGCCTGTGGTTCTCAGAGGCTGGGAGCAACCTGACCTGAGAAAGGAAGATGGCAGCTGAGCAGAGGAGGGGCAGAGAGGGATGGGGATGGGGCCGGAGGAAAATCCGCTAGGGCATAGGAGGTCCCAAGTGCTGTGTGTTCCGCATTGCAGACTCCCTTCTCTCCCCGCCCGCCCCCAGAGCATCAGAACCCTCGATTGCTCGCTCCGTTTATACCTATTGCTCAGTAATGGAGGAGGGCAATAGAATGAATAGTGTTGAGTCCAATGCCCAGACATCCCACACAGGGCAATGAGACCACACATGGGGCCACACTGTATCTGGGTCACATCTCCAAGGGGACTGAGGAACCAGTTTCTTCCACTGCTAGCATTTTACATCTCTTCTTCTCTCTGTCACATTCCTTTGTTTGGCCATTCCCATCCTGATCAAGTCCTAAATGGACCCATCTGCTCTTTCAGTCCCCAAGCAAACCTTAGTCTTCTCTGCCTATAGAACATCTCTCCCTTAGGGTCTCAGCACAAATAAAGTCCCTGAGTGGCATGGAAGCATTCAAATTGATGAGGACTTTTGAGTCCCTTGGATTCAAAAGCAAAATGAATGCTTTAAGACAGGAGCCAGCAGACTTTCTGTGTAAAGAGCCAAATAGTACGAATTTTAGGCTTCACAGGCCAACAGCCAAAAATCAAGAGTATTAGGTAGGTACTTGTAGAATAAATTTTTACAAAATTTGTTATTGGTAAAATTAAAAACTGTAGACACTGAAATTTGAATTCCATATAATTTTCACATGGCACGAACATTATTCTTGATATTTTTCCAATTATTTAATATTGTAAAATCTATTCTTAGCTTGTGGGATGTATAATAACAGGTCATGGGGTAGATTTGGCCCACTGGCTGTGGTTTGCTGACCCCCATTATGAGAAGTGTCACTAAAAAGGAAGCTGTACTCAAACACCCTGTTCTGTCTCTATACAGACTTGTTTGTGATGATCTGGGCAAAAACGTTGGTCATCAGAACCTCAGTTCCAAAATCATTGCCTATGATTCATGACAGGTAGGCAAATGGACAGAGTTATAGAACTTCTAGTCTCCTTCCAGATAATCACCACAGGCCCAAATGCCTTTGTAATGAATGCTGGCATGTCCCTTACGTACATGGCCTTTGTCAGCCATGGTGCTTGACATGGTGGTGGGCTTACATTTTTATGGCGATAATGTATGGTTTTCAGAGCACTTTAACTTAAAATATCTCATCAGATCTTAACAACCCAAGGGTAGAAAGGGTGATTATCCTCATTTTATGATTGAAAAGAACCTAAAAAAACACAAGTCTTCAAGAAGTTGTGCAGCTATCTGAGATCAGTCATCCGGTAGTGGGCAGGGATCAGACCTCAGGTGTTGCCGGGAGCAGAGGACAGAACGACAAGCACAAAGTTGGAGGTTCAGCTGAGAGGGCCACAGCAACAGAGAAAATAATCCTCCTAATGTTAGAAGTGGTGGTACACATATATTAAGATGAAAAAAAAAAAAAAACACTCCCTCTGAATATTTCCAGAAATATTTAACCTTGTTTATTATAACATAGAAGCATATCTGAAGGCAAAAAGCTCTAAAACTGAATAAATTCAAAAGATAAAAAGAACAGTCTTCAAGGTATTAATTATACTTCCAAACACACTCCCAGGGTGCTTCTGGGGGCCAGTCCCTAGAACGTGTGTTTTGTTATTACCATATATGTTAGTCTTAAAGCAGGCAGCAAAGAGAATGTTAAGAAAATCACAGAGAACAGGTTGACCCTAAAGGAAAGCATGAATCAGGGGACACAAAGGCAATGATCATGACCCTTTCTCACAGATATGAATGAGATCACAGAGCCGGAGACTTTAATGAGCCGCGGCAGGTTAGTGATATAGGCTGTCCGGCTGCCCACTTATAGCTGGCTCCCTTCTGGAGAGAGGTCAAGGAAGCAGGGACAGCCTGCTGCTGCTGTCTGCTTCTATCACAGCCACGTGGTGACATCACACAAGTCCAAAGTCCTTTGAACACTGCCCTCAGGAAGTGTCACTTGGAGACAGAACTGATGCATTTAGAGGGTACTGGTTAAGAGTGAGAGCTCTGAACTTGCACTAGGACTGGGTTCAAATCCTCAGTCCTCCCCTTACTGGTCTTGACCTTGGGGAGCTTGCCTCTGTGTTGTTCATAGTTTATAAGGGAGGATGATACAGTAGCTACATCATTGGCTTGTGGGGAGCATTAAATGAGATGATGCAAATAAAATGCCTGGCACATAGCAGGTGCACAATAAATGTGCACTATTGTTATGGGTGTTATTTATTAGGCCCAAGAGCAAACCTGAAATGGCTAATGACTCTGGAGAGGCAGCTCAGAGGCAGAAGAAAGAACACTGGGCTGAGATTCCAAAGACCTGGGTTGCACGTCAAATTCCGACCCTTGCAAGAGGTTAAGTAATCTGAGGAAAGCCACTCTCAGAGTCTTAGTTGCCTCATCTCAGAAATGGAGTTACTAATATCTATTTTACGGGGTCATCGGGAGGATTAAGTAAGATGGGATGCGAGATTGCTTCATATATTATTATAGAGTTTCACAAAGTGTTCATGGCAACATCTCTAAACACAGAATGTTTATACACACATACACACACACACACACACACACACACACCCCACATCTTGTTCCATAAAAGATTTGAGACGTTCTACAAACCTTAAGCAAGGCTCAAAACCCACATCAATTAAAAGAATCCACACAAAATAATGAACCATAAACATGACTTAAAAATGAGGACTGAGGACCCAGGAATGGGTAAAAGTAGGAAATAAACATTCAAAATTATAGGTCAGTTTTTTATCTACAATTCAAACTGAATATGCAATTTATCTCTTAAGTTTTCTGAGAGTCAGAGGGGAAAAGAGGAGAGGTGATTTATCAAAAAAAAAAAAAATATCTCTTTCGTGCCTTCTCCTGTCCTTCCTCTCTTCCTCTCCCTTCCCACTTCCATTCTTCAAGAGAAGCAGTAATTTGCAACCTTTATTACAACCTTGTCAAGGTAAGTACTATTTATAAATGAATAAACCAAGGCTCAGAGAGGTTATTAGCTATCTTGCCTGAGATCACACAGCTAGGAGGAGGCAAGGTCAGGATTAAAGTTCAAGTCCAAAGGCACCAAAGCTCTTGCTCCCTCCACTGTACTATAAGTAAAATTGTTCCACAGGAACCTTCCTGGGCTGTAGTAGCCAAGGATGCTGTTTCCTAGAGAATTAGCTGGAGACTGTCTTGGTGCCCCAACTTTCTGCTCAACGTGTGATTCTGCAGAAAATTACTTGTGCAAGGCAAAATATGCAAAAGTAAACCTTCTTCTTGCATCATTGCTGGGCCAGCAGAACCAGTTTTCATGGAGGGCATGGACTGGGGGCCCCAAGGTAAGGGGCAATTTGCTATCCTTGGGCTCATAAGTGGATTTGGTAGAGGGCACTTGCAGAGGTGTCCTCCTCAGTCAGCATTTGCTGAAGGCTCGTGTGACAAACATGAGCAAGAGCACAGAATCTCATAAGAAAGTGCTCAGAAACAAGAGAAAATTTCCGCTCAGGTCTGGATGGGCCAAGAGCAATGCAGAGCCTGTTCATCAGCAGGAAGGGAACAAGGCAAGAGGAGGAGGAAAACAAAATGATTCTCAAAGTCCCAACCAGCCAAGCCTTTTATTAAGGCCTGGTAACTGATACCACTACTCCGTTGTCCAGAATTCCCAGTCATCATAAATAAATGAAGTTCAAGTTTACTATATAGTATAAAGTATATAGTTCCCACTGGTCTTTTTAATAGATCCATAAAGTCCTGAGTTAAGGAGCTCCTCTAGGCACCATCATATTGATAATCTGGACTGGAGGAACCTACCCATTATTGCAGCCCAGAGTCAATGACACCCGTGATTTTAACAAGGTTTATATCTCTTCAGGTGGCTATAGATTATGTTAGCATGGATTCCAAAATGCATTTCATGGTAGGTTCATAAAAGGGGCACTGAGTGACTGAGAGTGCAGTGTCTTCAGGCGATATTCCTACAGCAAATGTGGCATCTGGTCTCATAAGCTTTTCCCTCTAGGGTCTCTTGATCAAAGCCAAGGGCTTGGCACCTACAGTACAGCTTGGGAAGAGTTCTGCAGAAGCCAAGACCACTTGGTTCGGTTCTGTGCCTTCTGATGTCGTTTGATCAAATGATAGACTTTATGTGCCACTGGGTGATATATTCTAAATAACTGTCCATCAACATCACTTTTCTAAACCTGAAGCTTTGATAAGAATTGGACAGTTGACAGTTTGGTGTTGTATTTTTAGACACTGTGTTCTTTTAAAGAGAGTTTGGCAATTGAGGATGGAATTGTGTTCTTTGGAAATAAAAAATAAACAGATGGCAATTTTATACTATTTTATGAAATGTGACCAGGCAAGATATGCTGTCTACTTGGATTGATAGTCATTGGACCATCACGTGGTGGCCAAATGCAGAAAACTAGCATATATCTTAGGAACTAGTTCTGGGGCTTTTCTGGTACTTGAAAAAAAATGATTAATTAAGTCCTGAAAATTTTACACTATAGAGCATGAGAAGAAGCTTTGAGCCTGTAAACTGTTGGAGCAGTTGTTACTAGTTCCCCTCAATGACCATATAAAACCTGGACAGATAACACAGTTTTGATCAAAGCAGTGTTCTGGTGAAACTGCCAGGTTGAATTAATTTAAAGATGTACTTGCTTTAGCTTCTAAATAAATGTACCTATTTTATGAGATAATTGAATATGAACCAATTAGACTTTGGACAATATCTGCCAAAAATGATTTTAGTTGGGTCCTATAATTAATTAACTGGAGGCCCTCTGAATCAGAAGGGTTTGTTTGTTATCAGATATAATTTGGAGGAATTTTGGCCACAAATCCTTGGCTTTTTTTTCTTTTTAAAGTTTATTTATTTGGAGAAAGAGCATGGGTGGGGAAGGGGCAGAGAGAGAGAGAGAGAATCCCAAACAGACTCTGTGTGGGCCAAGCCTGATAAGCCTGATGTGGGGCTCAAACTCAGGAACCATGAGATCATGACCTGAGCTGACGTCAAGAGTCAGACACTTAACTGACTGAACCACCCAAACACCCCCTCCACCCCCCCGTCAGGGTGTTTTAGAGCGGGAGTTGCTATATATAGGAGAGGACCCTAAATGGAACCCTTGTCTTTAGTTTGAATGACAAGCATTCATGGACAGGACCAGTGCAAAAAGCCATAAGGGGTAACTGAAACACACACACACACGTGCACGCACACACGCAAATGTGAAGGAACATGTCCCAGGCCCAGCATTACCCAAATGAACTGGAATGACACATTAGTAAGTCCAGAAGTATCCGGCTTCACAAATAAGTCAATAACCACTCTGCTGATGGGAACCTAGTTTTGAGAGTAAGGTTGTAACGGCAACATATTATTTTTCTGCCCCTTTTGTTCACACATCTTCGCCCAGTGAAGATACCAGTCACATAAGTAGAAATGAGAGTCTTTTCAGACTAGACACCCTTCAGGCACTAGAAGTGAGAGCTTATCAAGGAAGGGCCTCAGGTAGATGGCAGCCTTCAGGAAACTCTGTCGTCAATAAACAAATGTTGTCTTTGTCCTTTAGAAGGCTGTGGGGTTACCAAAAGACTGTAATATTCCACTTATCTGCCTTACATCTTCCACTTCAAAATATCAACTTCAAAATACAGCTCTGACTCAGAAGTATTAAAAAGCCTCACTTAGGAAACTCTGCCCCAGATGAAGCCATGTATTTGCTTCCTCAGTTCTCTCAGATTTATTGGCTCTTCTGGGTAAGATTCTTAACAAATACATGAATCTGGCTTATCCTGCTCTTCAGATGAGAAGCAGTGTACTATGACAGGAAGAGAAAGAGAATGTCTCAATAATAGCTGGAGATGTGGTCAGAGCCAGTGAAATGTTAAGTTCAGAGTAATAACAATATAAAATCCAATTCTAGACATGGAACCATATTTTATATAAGAATAAATTGTTGTGTATTCATTATAATTCTGAATTGAGACCTGACCAAAATGCCATTTTCCAGGGCATAAAATAATAAATGTTAAAATCGACCATAAAATGTATTTTTAAGCTCAAAATAAAATAATATTTTAGCATGAAGCAGATTTTACCATATGAAGGAAAATAAGTTTGCACCAAAGATAGACCAAAAAATAAGAGAATAATGAAAAATGAAAAAAATATTGGTTTAACAGGAACCACTTTCCATCAGATGTTACAGAAAGCAAACATCAGGCTTCTCACAAATCTGGATCACAGAAGCTCAAAGTGGTTTGCACACATTACTTAGAAGAGATCACTGGCATTAGGGTTTTCACCAAGGAGGAACTGCCAGGCCACAAACCAGGAAGCTCGGGACACAACACCGCTCTTGGAAAGATGTATTTGTGCGAAGAGGGGCCTGCACAAGTGAAACATGGGCATGAAGCCAGCAGCACCATGGAATTGCCTGGGGGTGGTACAGGATGTGCTGGGAGTGTGCTGAGTGGAAACCAGTTGTATAAATATACAAGATCAAGTATATGTGTTTGTGAACATTTAGAGGGGAACCAAGTCAGCATAAGGAAAGCAGTGCAGGTAGACAAAGCCTCTTCTTCCTCCTTCTCATGTTCACGCATCAGCAAGGGCTAGAGGAGTTCATTTGAAGGTGTAAGAGTTAAATTGGGATCACACCTGACAGCCACTGTTTTTGCTCTGTGATGAGAGAGTAGAAATCAGGGGCCACGTTTAGTTTTCTCTGTTTTTGAATCTGGAAATGTATACTCCATTTCTGAAAGATTTTCATTAAAATACATCTAAAATAATAAAATTTGATCTTTACAGAGGTAATACTGTGTAGTGGTTATATTTCTGACAAAACAATTTCAAGTTCTGGCTTTGCTTCTTATTAGCTATATGACCCCAGGCAAATTTTAAATACCTTTACTAGCTGCATGACCCCCAGGCAAGTTTTAAATACCTTATCTTTAAAAAAAATAAGAAACAGAACATATCAAAATGATAAATACCATTGGCAGAGGTGTGGTTGAGAATACCTGTGTCCCACTTGAGGGGCATCACTAGTGACCCCATCATTTGCCAATTTCTATGATTCTGAAGACTCATGGTTAGACTCATGTCATGTCCTTCCCATTGCTCATCTAACTTGTGGGGGAGAGTTCACAAATGAGATGGAGTAATTGGAGGGAGCAATGAAGAAACTGGAATTTGATCTGAATCCTGAAGGAGGGGACAGAGTTAGGAGAAGCAGAAGATAAGTCCCCACCTGACCATGGGATTTATAGAGGCTGCCAAAGCAACTCTTCTCCTGTGGGCAGAAGACATTGTTTCTTTCTGCTGTTTCTCAGAATTCTCATCCTCTCTCAGTCTCAGCTTTCCAAGGAAAAGGCCAGAAAGCACAACAATTATACTCAGAGAGACCTCAGGCTGCATGAGAAATAAAGACCATTTCCTGTTGATTTTCTATTAATTCAGCCACACCTAGATTCTCAGAGTAGAGCTGTTTGGAGAGTAGGCGTGGCTGAGAGTGTTTCTTGAGGTAAGTAAGGCTGAAAGTGGACAACCTCCTACCCTGTTTCTCTTCTTCCATGATGGGGTCTACAGGGCCTCCACTTTGCCTTCTGCCTCCATGTTCTTTGAGTTCATCTGTCCTTTCATTGTCCATAATCTTGAATGCTGCTGCCAGAATCAACAGAAACAGGAGGCAGCTGGGCCTTTCAGACCCAGTCAGACACAGTCTTCAGCTCCTACCAGTGGATGGACGTGTGAGAATCTGGGCTGCCTAGAGCCTCTCCATTCCTGGGGAACGCCTGGTGGTTTGCCATGACTCTGTTCACATCCTGGAACTCATGTCTGATGACCCGGTCATCTCTGGTCTGAACCCATGACTTTGGCCATGGAAAATCCATGGTGTCACAGTGCTTAGCAAGTGGCTCCTTTGTTGCTGGCCAAGGTGCTGATCATGTGGGAGGCAGAACTCCAGTCTTCCTGCCAATGCAACTCCTGCAACGGAATGGAGCTGGAAACTTGTCCTGATTGGATGACCCAGTAACATCCTGCTACTTGGGAGGGGCAGTTATCACTACATTTCTGGGGTCTCCAGTGGCAATTCCCTCTTCAGCTGGGATTGGGGAGGGAGAGAGGGGGATAAGTGCTTTAAAGGCAACACATTCAGCAAGAGTAGTTTTATTTTGGGTAGGATGAGGTAGAGGATGAGGAGCTTGGGGTTAAGGTTCAGGAGACGGTTGGGAAGGACCATAGAGACTACCAAGGCAGCAAAAGAGGCTGAAGGATGGGATAAGGCAGAGGTGGAAGACAGGGGTCAGGGGATGGGGCCAGTAGGGTTTAATCCTGGACTATGGCAGAAAAACCTATAGTGACTAGGAGGAGCATCAGGGCTGGGAGTGGAGTACTTGCCTAGGAAGAATCTTTGAGATTTTGCAATATAATACATGACAGAGAGTCCCAGGGAGGGACAATTAGGGAAAGGAAACAGCAGAAAGGAAAAAAAAAAAAAAAAAAGCCTTTTGAGGGCATCTCCTCCCATAGGAGAAGAGCTGCTTTTGGCAGCCTCTATAAATTCTAGCTGGCCAGGTGGGACCCCTGCTGTAATATTAGGTGGGGATTTATCCTCTACCCTCTCTCTCTAAGTGCATAATAGCTATCTGAACTGTTACTCATAAGGCAAAATCCTTGTTTTCAAAGAGTTTACAATTCAGCTGATGATATATCATGTTCACTCAATGGAGGGTTAAATAAAAACCTAGCAGTACAGAATAAAGTGACATGGTATTCAGAATGAATGGATGTTCTAAAAAGAAAGAGTTCACAAATGAGATGGAGTGATTGGAGGGGGCAACATGGAGAAACTGGAATTTGATCTGAATATTGAAGTAAGGGGCAAGCCTTGGAGAGGTAGTCGTTGGAAGAGAGGGGTTTTAGGTGGGAAGAATATACTATGGCAGAGTTGAGGAAGGCATTTTATCAGGAAAAATACAGTAGGCTGGCCAGGGTGGAAACTATATGAAGGGGGAAAATGAAAGATGCTTGGATAGCAAGGAGGCCACAGTGATGTACCCTTCCAAGAACATGGAGGAAAGAAGGCTGTCAATACATAATATGCCAGAGCTTAGATATGCCAGGTTACCTTAAACATCAAGCTGTATTTTTGGCCTAGAGGATTTTACTGTAACAAGATAAAATATATAAAGTTAACACATATAAAGAAAACAATCAGAAAAAGTAGAGTTAGCCAAACAAATGAGATTTGGACATCCTCATCAAAGTCTGTCTGAGTTTTGTACCCAAATGATTTCTAGTCTTCTGGTCTTATTGGTAAGAGCATCACATGGGCAGATGTCAGCATCAGAAGGCTTGAGTAGCTATTCAATTAGATGAACAAATAAATGATTGGATGATCTTATTAAATATTCAATTAATCTGATTCTTCTCTTTTTTTCTTCTCTTTTCATACTCACCAAGGATTCTTTTGATTATAACTTAGCACTTCTTTTATATTTGCCTGCAAAGAGACAATGACTGATCATAGACATCTTAAGTATTTTAGCCTCTACCACAAGAATTTCCACTGTAAAATAAATCTTCTTGTTTCCTACATTATACTCATGAGTTTGGCTAATGGAAAAGATCCCCTTTTGGTTTCTGAGGCTATCAGATGCTGATGGTGGTCAATTTGCTGGCACAAAAATATCTTTGTGTGAGGTTTCTTGAGGATAACCTTGCCATGGTTGAGTAAGTGCTGTGTGCAGCATGATTATGAAGGGTCTTAAGTGCCAGTGTGATGAGTATTGAGTTTATTCTGTAGGCATTTGGGTGTGGTTCAGGTTAGTGAATGCTTACTGAGCACTTGCTTTGGGAGAGGCATGCTCCTTGGGGGAGGAAAGCCTCAATTAATAGTCTCTGTGGAATCCATGGTATAGTAGGGAAGGCAGCTCCTCACAAAACCATTTATGATGAACATTTCAGATAAAGGTAGAAAGTAGACTTCAGGAAGGAAGTGGCATTCAAACTGGGCCTAAAAGAGGAGGGATAACTTTAGCTGGCAGAACTAAGGGAAAGGCCATTTTAAGATATGGGAGCAACATAAGAAATGACAAAAACCCCTCGTGCCTGAAGATGGGTGATGAATATCGAGAGGAGAAAGGTTGGTTGAAGCAGAGATGACCTTGACTAATAGGCTATCTTGTAATGGTGGTTTGTGACCAGACAAGTGATGCAAATGGATTTTATTTATTTTAGAAAAAAGTTAAAGGATTATGAATAATGAATTTGAAAAGGACATTTGGGAAGAGAAATATACATTATAAGACTGTGTTATGTATCAGGTGAAAGATGGAGAAAAGCCTGAACTACAGATATAAAGGGAATACAGTGGGAGTAGAAGGAAAAAGGCAGGTTTCAGGGCAGAGTTTTTAATATAGTGGCCGAGGGGCTTCTACAAGCCCTACAGGTGACCTAAGGGGATGCATGAACCTCAAAAGCTGTGTGTCAAGTTTTGTGGGAGTGCAAGTGTGAATTTGACTGGGGAGAGGATTCTGTTAGCCCATATCCCCTAACAAGCAGATGCCAACATGCTGTTAAACATTTAAGAACTTTTGTAGGGAAAATGCCTGTGGGAGAAAGCTGGGAGGAAATTGACAGAGGCTGGGAGAGCCCTCAGCAAAGGAAAGCAGGAAGAAAGTTTTGGTGGAAGACTTATAGAATGCCCTGCCATTGAAAGAAGGTTCAGCAAAGCCATGGACAAATCCTCCAGCCAACTTACTGGAGAGAGGAGTCCCTACTCTCCCAGGAATGGCTGTGCCTGAGTATCCCTGCCATGCTTAGTAATTTTCTGTGAACGGCCTGTCAGAAGCATAGCTGGGGCACAAATGCAACAGCTCTGTTTCCAAGCACAGAAGCTGTGGTGCTTTTCACTGGCACTTCTGCAGCTGGAGACCTGAGAGGTTCATTCTCAAGACCACCACCAAGGCACACAGCCTTTATTGGATTCCCAAGGAGGTTCATACCAAAATAGGGTTAAAACATTACCTTTTAGAACATTTTGAGGTAAAGCTAATAATATATGCAGGTAATTTTCTGCATACTAGGAGAATGGTGGTGCCATTGCCTAATGCATGATGTGCAGGATGAGGCACAGTGCAAGAAAATGTGTTGTTTCTGCCACGTTGTGTTTGAGACGCTATTGAGAGCCCATTCAATATCTGTTGAGTAAGCAGAAGTCTCACGTGGCACAGGCTCAGCTGTAACTCTCTGAAAGACGGTGTTCATGTAATAACTGAAATGACAATGGAAACAAGAGACACAAATGAGTTTCCTTCAGGAAGAGTGTAGATTGAACAGAGCAGAGGGTCAAATGTTTTTGTTTTAGATGGAGGTATTGAGCTATAATTGTCCTCACACATGGTTGAGAGAAGCCAGGGTAAGAGTGAAAAGGAGTGGTCCAAAAGGGAAGGAGATAATCACTAAAGAACTTGTATCCTAAAAGCAGTGAGGACAGGCTCTAAAAAATAGTGGTGTTGTCAAAAATGCCCAATACTACCAGAATATCAAGCTGGAAGAGGTCCAAGGAAGAGAGTCATATTTTAAGAAGAAAAGAATCATGGAATAGAGACCTCGTGTTATCACTATATTAGCTCTGTGTTTGGTATCTCTGCATTTTTGTGAAGAACTGTTCATGACATTCAATCCCTTCTCAACTCTAAACCAGAATAAAGTGGGTACAGTCAGGAAGGAGGCTAGAAGAATCAGGTTTTATCCCCCTAAAATGAATAGTGTTCTTCTTTAAGTTTATTTATTCTGAGAGAGAGAGTGAGCAAGTGGGGAGGGGGCAGAGAGAGATGTTGGGAATCCCAAGCAGGCACCACAGTGTCAGTGCAGAGCCCAACATGGGCTTGATCCCACAAACTGTGAGATCATGTCCTGAGCTAAAATCAAGAGTTGGTCGCTCAACCGACTGAGCCACCCAGGCACCCCTATTTGTGTATGTCTGAGGCATTTTTTTCTTTTCTGTGTCTTGAGAAGTTGTCACTCAAATCCCACAAAAGAAAAACTAAATAGTACCTAATGCATGTACTTTATATTAGATATTTTAGACCTACTACTGTATATTTGCTTTTGAATGATGATGATAGCATAAAAAAAAATAGATGATTGATATCATCTTTTATTGAATTCATTTTTGAAAATGTATTTTCTAGTTGAAGATACCTTTCCCTGTGTCATGTTGGCACTAGAAACTTACACTATTGTCTGATAGTTCAGAAAAGCTTCTCAGTGCCAGTTACATATTCACATTGTTTGATGACCAAGGCTCGATTTCTATAAAGCATAAGTGTGTGGAGGGTTGATTTAAGCATTGCCTATTTGATCGACATGTCTTTTTTTTTTTTTTTTTTTTTTTTTTTTGGGCAAGATGGTAGTTTTTCTTTTCTCCACTACTCAGTGTTCTCTATATAAAGATCCACATGACTCATTTACTTGATTTTTGTTCTGGGAATATTTTATTTCTAGTGTGAAATATATACTTTTAACTTTTTAGGAAATACAAACTTTGTAATATAACCTCTTTCCGCTTTCCTCTTATTGATAGAGCATTACTTGATACTTAATTGTAATATGGTTTAATCTTAGTCCTAGGAAGGTGACTTCTAGAGAAGTGCTTGGTAATATATACTTGGTGAATTAATGAATGGATTAGTTCCTTTTGATCAACTCAGTCCTGTTTCTGCAATAAGTGTCATATTTTACATTATGCTTCAGCTTGTAAATTACTTTGGGTTATCTCAGAAGTAGACTGAGAATTAATCTTGAATTCAATCTATAAAACAAGTAAACTGCACCTACAAAAAAAAGAAGAAAATGAGTTTCTTTGATTTTTTTCACCAATTAATGTCATATAATGTCATCTGTAAGAGTACAACCAATGTTGGTTTCATTTTTAAGGAAGGTCAAGAAGAAAAGTCACCATTTTTGGTTAATACTTTGAGTTGATTCAAAGAAATACGGGCATGGGAGTAGCATTGTCTTTGAAGTCAGATAGATTATATAAAACTTGCTAATGCTGTAACCTTGGAAAGCTAAATGGCTTCTTTCAACTTCAGCTTCTTTGTAAAACTGAGGCAATAATGCCAACTATCTCCTAGGGTGGCTTATGAATTAAATGAGATAAAATATGGGAAGCCCTGTACATATGATCAGACAAAGTTAAGTGTTCAGAGGACTTCAGATCCCTCCCTCCTTTTCCTGTGAGCATCACTACAAGCAGAAATTCAATTATGGGAGAAGAAAGGCAATCAAGGAACACTCAACTTTCCTTGCTGTTATAAATCAAGAACATATTTATGAATTATATTTTAGCGTGCTTGCCAGAGAAAATGAAAACAACAAACAGAAAATGCAGGTACAAAATCTCACTCTTCTCTTGTATTGTCCTGGCTGTAAAATGTCTATGGGCATTTTTTGTTTGGCATTTAAAATCTGGTGTTTCTGAGTCCTACGAGGAAGCCCACAAACCACTCACTCTGCTTCAAGTATTGACATTCCTGTGAAGAACTGGTATTTTTTATAGGATTATTACTCATCATGACTGAAGTTCAATAGATAAATTAAAAACACAGCCACTCCTCAGCCCTGGAAGTGACTCACTTCTCGAGTAATGCTCTGCGTTTGCTTCAAGATGGGCTTAAAGATGCCCTGAATCAGAAATGCTCATTGTCAAAGTGGCCTCTGGACCGTTCCCAGAAGAATTTGTGGGTTGTCTAATAGAACTGCACAGGCATTTGGCCCGGCGCTTTCTGGAGCTTGTCCTGCAAATTCCTGTAATTTGCACCAGGTCACTTGTTATCCATTTTAGCTGACTGAACAGTTTGAATCATGAGTGTGAAAAGGCAATAGTTAGCAGAGACCTTCCAGGAATGTGCTGTTGCCATCCTGATCATGTCTAAGCAGGGCCATGAACTACAACAAGCTCTTCACTTTGCAGACACACACACACACACACACACACACACACACACACACACACACACCACTCTTTCAGAATAATTATCAGTTGCTGTGAAAACTAACTTACAACAAGAATCTGCAAAAAAAAGAAAAAGAAAGAAAGAAAGAAAGAAAGAAAGAAAGAAAGAAAGAAAGAAAGAAAAAGAGAGGAAGGAAGGAAGGAAGGAAGGAAGGAAGGAAGGAAGGAAGGAAGGAAGGAAGGAATCTAAGCCCGACTGGAAAATACTTCAACTAACTGAAAGCAAACACTTTTAAACTCTAATGGGTCTCCAGCCTTGTTTTGGATATTTTCAGTGTTCCTTTTAGATTGATTAGAGCTTAAACAGTTCAGTGTTGTTCTCTATGTACATTGCAAACGTGGTGTTCAGGTAGTTATTTTCCAGTTTAGCGTTTCACTAATAGTCTGTTATTTTCCGCCTAGGTTGCTTTGTGACAGTCTCATGCAGAATTTCCTCTTCTGTGGTCTTTTCTCTTTTAGATATGTCTTATTATCCATTAAAGAGTAATGAGATAAATAGGTGCCATCAAGTTACTACAGGGAATAAGTGCCTAGCGCAACCTTGCAAATAAGTAGTTGCTCTCTCACCTGGAGAGCTTTAAAATATGTCCATGCTGGAGACATTTTAAAGGGCTGACTTAAAAAAAAAATCTTTACTTAGTACTGCATCTATACTGTTCTCATAGGAGCTTTGTTAAAACTCTACTTATCATGAATATACGTGGGTGTTTATAGAAGAAAGAAAGTGAATATGAAATGATTTTCCTGTTGGGCATGTTTCAGGCAGGTTGTAAAACACAGAAATGACCAGAGATTCTGAAGGGGAAACCAGCCACTCAGCTCAGAGCCCTGAGGAATGGTGGTTGAAGGCAGAGGTGCTCTGACTAGAAGAGCTGTCTGCTGCAGCCACCAGGGCAGCAGACACTCCCTGGGCTTTTATTGCAGGAAGGAGGGCGTGTAGCCCCTACCGGGGACCTGACCCTCTAGGGTGGGAGGAATGCATCTGTAGCTCACTGTGCAGTGTTTGGTATAAGGGATGAGGCCGACTGCCGGCTGGGCTTTCTACATCCTGTGTTGTCAGGCGGTGCTTCATTAGAGTAGGAGGTAGAACGGTCCACCTACAATTCCAGACAACATTCTTTTCTTCCTCTGTAAGTGTCCTATAGAGTTGCCACATGGTCTGTGCCATTCTCTGACCTCCATGTTCCATGGTTAGTGTCCAATACTCACATTCCTTCCTAGTTAAATTTGTGAAATGGACTTTGGAAGCTGGAATAACTCAGATTACAGTCCCAGAAACTTAAAAATAATTATTCAGAAAATCTCTTACATCGCCTCTATCTATCTGAATGTCATGGGAATTCAAATTTAGAGTTTCTCCTAAAATCAGTCCTAATGTTCATGTTGCTGTAGTAACATTGCTAATGAAAGGGAGTTTCCATGAGATCCATTTGTCAAACTCTGTTCAATTACAAGGGCTGGATTTATAAGCTTCATAGCTTCAACGTATAAGCTTCATAGCTTCATAGTTGAAGCTTCAACTTCAGCTTTCAAGTATATTTCAAGTTGAAATATACTTCAACGTTATTCCTCCTCTGCAACTTCCTGTTGGCATCAAACTTCCAGGCAACTTCCAGGCAGGCATCAAACTATGTAGCTGGATGAAAAGTTAATAAAATACTATGACAGATAGGCTATCTATATGGGGCAAATTAGAAAGATCATGGTCATTATTGTACACAGCCAGTATTTTCTTTGTTGAGTTCATATAAGCTCTTGGGGCCAAATTTTTCCAAATCCTGCCCTTAGCCATGATATAAAGACAGATGCCATCAAACTCCCCAGTCCAGAAAAAAATTATACATTCAAATTTCTGGAGCTTTGGTAAATTAAATCCCAATCTCAGATTTTGGCTTTGACCCCATTCTCAGTTTGATATTACTAGTTAGTGTGTGATGCATTCTTTTGGAAACGATATGCCGGAGTATGATAGGATATACTCTGTGAAGTTATACGCTTCAGTTTTAAGGTGGGATATTTAACACATGTTTGTCTTTTCACAATTCCCAAAAACCACTGGGGAAAAAAGGACAGAAGTAGTTAACCCATAGTGAGAAGACCAAGATAAGGGGAAAAAGGGATGGGTCACCAATGGATAATCAAGTTCAGTGAATTTCTAGGAATGAAACTATGAGGAATGAAGGAAGCCCAGAACATGCCATGGGAGGTAGCAGTGCAAATGGAAGCCAAGAACCTTGAAGAGACTCCAGGTTCTGCATCAAACCATGAGATAAAACAGGAGTAAAGGCCACTAGTCAAAGATAATCTTATGGAACAACAGCACAGGTGGGTCCCACAGTTCTGTATGTAGGCTAGGACTTACCTGTAAGCCAAACCAACCAACCAACCAACCAACCAACCAACCATCCAATCCAAACCAACCAACCAATCAGTAAAAGCAGAGGGCTATTTTCTAAAACAAATATGAACTCTGAGAAAAAGTCAAGGTCCCAGCTGTGTTGGTGCCTAGAGTAGACCTCTCTTCATTCGTCCTTTGGCTGACTTACAGCCTAACAGAAGCTGACCTTTCACTCATTGTAAAGTAAAACTGGCAGCTGACTCATGTCATCCATGTGAACAGACTTCCCAATCAGAATTCCTCAGAAAAGGAGAGGGCCTTTGAGGATATAGATCTACTTAAGCCACACCAGCCACTCTGGTTTCTGTTGTCAAATATGAATTTACATTATGAGTCATAGGACAAAATAGGATGAACTATCAGTCATAGGACAAAAACCAGTTGCATGGAAAAGAAAGACCAAGTAACCTGTATCAGCTAGAATGCATTCAAGTGTGAGTGACAGAAAACCCAACTAAAATGGACTCGAGCAAGGAGGATATTTATTTTCTCATATAAAGAAAAATCTGGAGATGGGAAGATTCTTTTTTTTAAGTTTTTTTTTTTAAGTTTATTTATTTATTTTGAGAGAGTGAGCACAAGTTGGGGAGGGGCAGAGAGAGAGGGAGAAAGAGAGAATCCCAAACAGGCTCTGCACTGGCAGCAGAGAGCACGACACGCGCTTCAAATCCAGGAACCATGAGACAAATACCTGAGCCGAAGTCGACTTCTCACTGAATGAACCACCCAGGTACCCCTAAAAATTTTTTTAATGCTTATTTATTTTTGAGGGAAAGTGAGCCAGAGAGGGGCAGAGAGAGAGAGACAGAGGGAGACAGACAGGCTCAGTGCTTCCAGTGAAAAGCCTGACGCAGGGGTTCGAGCCCATGAACCACGAGATCATGACCTGAGCCAAAGTTGGACACTCAACCGACTAAACCACCCAGGTGCCCCAGGATGGGAGAGTTCTTAAATGGAGCAGCTCCACAATGTCTTCAAAGACTTAGGGCCTTCATCTTTTTATTCCACTCTTCTCAGCATGTTAGTGATTTCTTTCCTCATGGTTATGGCCAGCAGGAGGCATTATATGAATAAAATTGCTTTTGAAAGTTCTTAATTGTTTTTTTGGGGCGCCTGGGTGGCTCAGTCGGTTAAGCGGCCGACTTCGGCTCAGGTCATGATCTCGCGGTCCGTGAGTTCAAGCCCCGCGTCGGGCTCTGTGCTGACAGCTCAGAGCCTGGAGCCTGTTTCAGATTCTGTGTCTCCCTCTCTCTGATCCTCCCCCATTCATGCTCTGTCTCTCTCTGTCTCAAAAATAAATAAACGTTAAAAAAAAATTAAAAAAAAAAAGTTCTTAATTGTTTTTTTTTTTTACCATGTGTTACTTATTATTAGTGATTATACCTTTCCCATAAATGTTGCAGGAGATTTTCCCTAGGATCACATTGGATCTCATGAATTGGGTCTCACACCTATGCCTATAAAATCACTAGAAATGGGAAGGAGACTGTTGAGAATGGCCTAGACCAGGGTCTCCCAACATTGGCACTATTGACATTTTGGAACAGAAAATTCTTTGCCATGGAGGGTTGTCCTGGACATTGTACAATGTTTAGGAGCATCCCTGGCCTCTACTCACTAGATTCTAGTAATACCTCTACCCTGTTGCAACAACCAAAAATATCTTCGGACGTTGCCAAATGTCCTCTGGGGGGCAAAACCACTACTTGACAGTAATTCTCAGACCTTTGATTTTACACCAAGAGGAAGTGAACTGCAAAGTCCTATAGAATTCTAGAGGAGTATCCTCTCGATCAGTCTCCAGTAGGCCATGAAAGACAATGGACAACAATGAGTTTCCTAGAGAGCAGAACCAGGGGTAGGAAAAGGACCATTGGGGCTGCATACAGAAAGCAGAGTCAAAGATCAGCTTTGCTATAGTGGGATTTGATATATGCAGCAAAACACTGACCTGTGTACATTTCCTGTTCTGCTATTTCCCAGATGAGTGGTGTTCATCCTGTTTTGTCTTGTTTTTTTTGGTTTGCTGGGTTGTTTTTCAGTTATTCTGTGTCTTCTCCCCCCTTGTATATCAGATGTGTTGTTTCTTAGCATACACCATCTAACCCCAGGGAGAATCATCTACATCTGGCAGAGGATAATCACTCACAGACTGAGAACTTCAAGCATCTGAGTGAGACTGTGTGTGTGCCTCCCTTGGTGAAGGGGTGAGTGTGTTCTGCTAGTGTATGTGGGTATTGACGAGCCAAAGGGAGGACTTTGGCAGACACTGTAAATTGGATTACTCAACATCTATTTCCAACTTCCTTCACTTTACACATTTCACTATAGAGGTTGTAAATGTACATACTTACCCAGTCACCCACACAGCTAGTGGTAGCCACATGACACAGTTCTGATCAGGGAGACACAAACAGAAGTTTATGGAGGAGACTGTTCTAGGGAAGCATTTGCTTTGTTGATAAAGGAAACAAATGCAGCTGGCCCAGCTCTTTCTTCCCTTTTCCTCTTCCTCCTGCCTGGATCCCAAATTTGATTCCTGGCTTTACAGTCATGTTGCAGCCATGGGACAGCGAGTCAACATGCTTGGAATGGCACAATGGGAAGACAGAGTCTGGGATTTCCATCACCTCATTACCTCTCTATCAGTTCTGGTTTGTTGATAAGTTCTCTGGACTTACTGATAACTGAGCAATTTATAAGTCAGGTATTCTGTCATTTGAAGTTGAACAGGAACTGATTAACAACGTAAAAGAATGTTGAGTAAAGGAGAAAGGGTGGAATGAAGGATAGGAATGCTAATAGCCTTGCCTTATATGTAGTGGAACTGAAATTATGACTTCTGTCTTTGAAACCTGGTCCATGATAATATTTGGTAGTTCCTTATCTACCCTCACCTTTTGTTGTTATTGTTTTTGGTTTTTAATCTCAAGATCCTTTCCCTATTCTGAGCTTAGTACCTGGAGGAGGCTGGCATAACCATATGCATCAATCAAGTTCTTGGCTTTTGAGATTCTAAGTATGCTTTTGAAATTCATTTTCTTGAAATCCAAAGATTTTCAATTTGCAAGAGCCAGGCTTCTTGAGAAAGAATATGTCATTAAATTCCAAAAGCTGGGTTTTAAGTATCTGAAGAAAAATGTCTGCAGGAATCAAGCCATAAAGGAAGGTGTGTCTGAAGTGAGGAAGAAGGCCAGAGGTTCAGGGAATTAGAGGGAAAGCAAGTACTGTACTTAGGAAGTTGGTTGTGTTCTGCCCGGAGCTCTTCACTGAGTCCTGGGGCAGGAGAGGGTGAGGTTTGAAAATGTAAGAGTGAAAAGGAGCAATGCATTCCTTTATGCATTCATCTCCTGGAAGGCAGCAAGCCAAACAGCAGACCTCACAGAAGTCCCCCCCAGTGCCTAACAGAATGACGCCTTAGCGAGTGGGAATTGTAGGGGGACAGGCCAAGGTAAAGAAGGCCTGACACAGCCTTGCTGAGTTTGCTGTGTCCTCATACATCATAGAGGAGAGTTAGAAAACTGGTCATGGCCCTAAAAATGACCAGGATGGCTAGTGGATCTAAAGGGATCTCTTATCGGAACATGGATGATGCAGTCCATGTGAACTAGTGATCAGAGACCATGCTGGTGCCTGGATCAGCTCAGTGGATGTCAAAAGAGATTCTGATGACCAAAGGTCAGGAGATGCCAAGGAGGACGGAGGTCAACCATAGATAGAAGCCTACCTATTCCCAGAGATCTGGCACCACATAAATACCTGGGAAACAACCTGCACTCCCGCGAATGTGGAGAAGGGGGGAGTTAAATCTGACCATATAAGAGATTACATGCAAAATGACTGAGTTTGCTTGGAATTAATTGGTAATGAATAAGGTTTCTGCCAGCTGGTGCAATGGGATCTCTTAGTTATAGAAATGAAGTTAATCCTTTTTATGTTTAAGAACGTGGCTTGAGAAAATCAAAACTGCTACATAAGAAACCGAAGCATATTATTTAAAGTAATTACAGATAAACAAGCAAATAAATAAAAATGATAGCACATCAAATATTATAAGGAGGAAGAGGTGGGAGAGGAGAGAGGATGGTTGTAAAAGTTAATTAAATCCTCATCTTTCATTTCTGGAAGACAATACGCTAAATATAAATTTGATACATTCAGAAACTTCATAGTCATGTTTAGTTTTGAAGGTAACAAGTATAGGAATAAAAAAGAATTGTTTCTTGGGAGAGGGACTAGGGATAAGTAGAAGACTTTCTTTTCATAATTATTTGTGCTCTACTACTTGGTTTTTATTCTTACAACATACTCATTTTACTTTGATATAAATTAAACTAAATAAAAAATAATCATGAACCTGTGAGTGTTTGTGCTATATGCTGTAGCAGTATATGCTAATAGAATATATATTCAAAAGATAAAAGCAGCATAGGAAGTACAATCGATGGTGTTGTATGGTGATGGATGGTAGCTACACTTGTGGTGAGTTTAGCATAACATACAGAGGTGTTGAATCACTATGTTATACACCTGAAACTTATGTAACATTGTGTGTCAACTACACTCAAATGAAAAAATAAATAAAAAATAAAGATAAAAGTACACTTAAGTTTTCTAAGAATATGGAATATCATGCTCTAGAAAATGGCTTTGCAGAGCCCTGCAAGAATTCCTAGACTGTATGGGTAAATACGGCAACCACCCGGCCACTAGGAAATGGATATTATGAGTCAGGAAACAGAAGAGAAGGACAAATACATGTGAAGCTTAGATAGGGAGTCTTTTCAAAACAGTTACTGTGAGAGAGATTGTATCAAAGGTTGTGTCATAGCAGTTGGAACTGTGAGATAATAATTGTGGAATTTGAATGGTCTTGTGTGAGATGTACTAGGAGCAGTTTCTAAGGCATAAATACAGGTGCGCGTGTGCATGTGCACCCCCCCCCCCCCCACACACACACACACTCGTATTGGATTTAGCTTGCACTCTAGCCCACTAATCATCTTTTTCTCACTTGGCCTTCATATCGGATCCTCGGAGCCCAATTAGAGCCCTCAGAAGTAAGTCTGTTATACTCTCTGTTTCCCCTACTTCATCCATGGCCCCACATAGACAGAGGACTGACAGACAGGGGCCAGAGGGTCAGGACTAAAATCAGTGGTCATTTGACCCGTGTGGAAACACAGCTCCTGGAACAAAGGACTGAGACTTCATAGGGGTCTAGGAAACAGACCAGCAAAGCCTTGTAGCGTTGAGCACATGACCTCTGTACAATTACATCAAAACCACTCTTTTTTTTTTTTTTTCCCCCAGTTTGGGTAACTTTTGTACTGATAACTCAGGCCAATAACCTTCGTTATTATTTTTGGGCTGATGGAGCCATAAGAGTAGAGAAATATTCTGGGAAAGGTGAATTCGTGATGTGAATGACATCTCCTGATTACTTCTTCAGACAATATATGCAAAGAAGCATTTTCAACATTCTATCAAGTTCATTCTCTTAAAATCTGAAGAAGCAAGTAAGGGTTATATATATTTGGATCCCAAATCAGTTCAAGTTGATTTATGGCTGGTAACAACAATTAGTGTGATTAATTAAAATGTTCAGCCAGGCAAATTTCCTGAAAGGATTTGTAGAAACTCTTGAAAATCAGAGAATGAGCTAAGATTTGTTTTTTAAAATTGATTTCAACCCATGACACCTTAGGGTATAATCATGCTGTTCACAACTATATTATGGTCCCACCAAAGAAAAATTCTATTCATGTGGCTACAGAGAGGTGAATGGGAACTTCTGACCTCTAACAGTGCAATTTTGCTTTCCCAATAACAGCATCCTGGAAGCACTGGGGCAGATTGCTTTCGCTAGAATGCAATACCTGAAAACTGGCCTTTGCTTTCTGGCCGTTCATTTGACCACCTAGGAGAGCGTTTATTCACAGCTGACAATACAGAAAGAGATTTAATCAAAATCAAGCTCCATACACATATTTTATACCTACATCAGGGTGCTTTGGTTGAAATTCAACCCTAGGATTTTTGAAGTCTTGATGGGTAGGAGTTGGAAAACCTGTCGTTTAAAAACTGCCAGCAGTTGTCTAGTTCAATGGAGGTGTCGAAACTCCTTTCTGAACAAGATGGTTCTTTTGTTCTGGGTGAACCACCTGAATGGGCTGCCCTAGTCAACTAAGCGCAAATATACCTAATCCTTTTCTATCGATTTGAATTCTTTCCTGAAACCCCTGCCATTACATGAAAAGCTGCTACATGGAAAATATTTCCATTAGTTGTAATGAATTCCGTCCTCACCTGAGGTTCCCAATTTTATCAGAGAGAGAAATATATCAATTGGATAATGAAAATGAAATTCAATAGTTAATAAACAACAATCATAAAACAGAATTTTCACACAAAATGTAGTGTAATGGAGGTTTATTTTGCTTTTTTTCTCTTATACTGTTTTCTTCACCAATCTTTCAACCATTTTAGAACCCATGGTTATCTGGAACTCAAACAATATTGAGAAATAAATTTAAGCACCGATGATTATCTGTAGGGAGAAATAAAGGCTAATCTTTCCACCTTTCCATCTTCCTTGCTCCATGTAGGCACACAGCAAAGCATCCGAGCTTCCAATGTGTGTGCAATTCAAATGTGTTCCAGATGATATTCTCTAACCAGAAGCTGTTGGCCTGAGTAAATTAGTGAATGTGTCTTTGCCTGAAAGTATAATTTCAAAATATCACTTCTTATGGCTTATTTATTTAGTATGTTTTGGGATATAAAGTCATTATAATGAAAAAAAAAGGAGTGTGGTAGGCTATTATAATGAACCCCCCCCACAAAAATATTTAAATCCTAATCCCCCAAATCTGTGAATGTATTACCTTACAAGGCAAGAGATTTGCAGATGTGATTACATGAAGGATCTGGATTATCTGGGTGGGTTCTGTGTAATGACAAGGGTCCCTGGAGGAGGGAAGGGAGAGAGGGTAAGAGAAAGAAGGGTGATGATGGAAGCAGAGGTCAGAGTGATGCAAGGAAGGTGCCACCAGACAAAGTGCAGATGGGTGGCCCCTAGATGCTGGAAAAGGCAGGAATGGATTCTGCCCTAGAGCCTCCAGCAGGAGCACAGTACTGTTGTTCCATTTTAGATTTCTTGCCTCAAAAGTTGTGAGGTAATCAGCAACCTGATTGTCCATCAGTGGATGAATGTATAAAGAAGATGTGGTATATCTATACCATGGGATATTCTTCAACCAGGAGAAAGAAAGACATTTCCTCCATTTGGGATAACATGGAACCTGAGGGTATTGTGTTAAGTGAAACAAACTAGAGAAGGACAAATACTGCATGGTCTTACTTACATGTCGAATCGGGCGGGGGGGGGGTGGGGGGGAAGAAGTCAAACTCATAGAAACAAAGAGTAGAAAAATGGTTGCCAGGGGTTGGGATGGTTGTGGGGAAAATAACGAGAAGTTGGTAAACGGGTACAAACTTACCACCTAGGTGGCTCAGTCGGTTGAGTGTCTGACTTAGGCTCAGGTCACGATCTCATGGTTTGTAAGTTTGAACCCCGCGTTGGGCTTTGGGCTGTCAGTTCAAAGCCTGGAGCCTGCTTCAGATTCTGTGTAACCCTCTGTCTCTGCCCCTCCCCCACTCACACTCTGTCTCTGTTTATAATGAATAAACATTAAAAAAAATTAAAAAAAAAAGCGTACAAACTTTCAGCTATAGATAATCAGATTTAAAAAATTGGCTAGTGTTTGTACCCTAGGTCTGTGAATTATCTTTCATTTTAAAAATTTCTAGTTTAACCAAAAGAGCCTGCTGATTACTTTCCTAAACAACCAGAAATTTAAAAAGTGGTTTTGAAAGTTGTTTTCCATAGCTTTCCCTAGGCTTGATAAAACGTGGGCTTGATAAATATCAGTGTATCCAGTTTAGTTCAGCAAACCTTTAATGAATATTTGTTCTATTTTGTCTTTCAAAATTCTGTCTCAGGAAATTCATGGGAACATTTTTTTCCCATTGCACAAATCTATCTCATTAAAAGATGTCTATTAAAAACCTGCTGTGTGAGGTTCTATGGGATCCACTACTATAACTTTAAACCTGGCCCAAGAAGAAGATACCATATGTTTAGTATGAGGGAGAAAAATTTATTGCTGGAGTCAGAAAACCAAACTCAGATAGGCTTAAACAAATTTAGAAATTTATTGACTTAACTGAAAAGTATAAAATTAGGCCTGGCTCCAAGCACTGTCTTCCCAGAGTTTCAAAATATCACATTTTCTTCATGATTCTTTTAGTTGTCCCTCCTCTTTGTGCCAGATTTATCTTCAGGCTGGCTCCCCTCATGTTAGAAAAATGACTTCTGCAATTCTAGATATCACACCCTCAGCACACCATCTGAGAAAGAAAGAATATGTCTTCTTGGAGTTCCTTCAGAAGGTAAGGGAGACTTCTATTCTCAAAGCCCCAGCAAATAGCTCTTATGCCTCCTGGACCTTAATTAGATCATGTCTTCTCTTCTAAAGAAAATATCAAGACTCAGACTTGGGTGGGACTGGTGGATGGTTTATGTTCCACTTGAAAACAAAAGAGGAGTAAATTCCACCCAAGTCACATGGCTGAGAATAGGACAGGAACAATTGTCCCAGGAAAAATGTGGGTGCTCTTCAAGGGAAAAGGTGAATCAATGTATGTCCACAGTGTAGAGTAAACAAAATGCAGGAAGATAAGCACAAAGTGCTATGATGCTATGGTATCAAAGAGAGAAAGGCTCAATCTTTTGTCAGCGTTGGGGAAATAAAAGATTTCATTAAATAGTTGTAGTTTGTGTATTGATTCCTACTTATCCTTAAAGGTCCATTGTAGAGAGGGGGAAAAAAAGACATCCTTTGAAGTAGGAACACAGCAGCAAAAGGAAGGAGGCAGAAAACTGTAGAGTTGTGCAATGGTGACACTAATTAATGCAGCATGACTACAATACAAAACATTGGAAGGCAGCTGAAAAGGGAAGCTGGAGTCTTATTGTGTAGGACTTTCCTTAAATTCCAGCAGGAGGAGTCATATTTAATTTAGAAACCAAAGGGGAGCCATTGACAGGTTTTGAATAGAGGAAAGATATAACCAAATATGCCTGCTGGAAATATTAATCTGCCAGGAGTGAATTGGATGAATTGTAGCAGAGAGAGACACAATTCATGGAGAGCAGTTAGGAGGCTATTGTAGTATTCTGATGAAAATGATGAAGGAGGGTGGCAGTCAAGAAGTGGGAGGAGATGGTGGGCATGAGAGACTTAACATAGTGGGATCTTCCTGGCTTGCTAATAAATAGGTTGTAAAGGGCTAAAGGAGGAGGATTAGTAGTGACACAGAGCTCTGATGTCACCGTGATTAGCAAGACAGTGGTATCATTCATGAAAATGGAGAAATCAAAAATGGGAGGTGTTTTGCTGAGCAAGAACCTCCACAGGTAGGGAGCCATAAGACTGCCTGCCCCTGTGCCAGTTGATCCTTAATTGCTTGAAAAGCAAAGGGCTCCTCTGCTATAAGTCACCTCTTTTACAAGCAAAAGTAGTTAACTCTGACCTTTTTTACCGTGTCAATTCATTAGCTCTTAACATCACAGAGCCATAACCCAGGGGCAGAATCATGCGCCTTCAGAAGTGTGGGGGGTTTGAATGGGTTGGAATGACATCCATTTTTTCCCTAAGCAGGTTCAGATTTGAAACTCTAGACTCAGTAGATGGAGATCAAAATATTATCTCTAGTGCTGAGAAAACCATAGGAGAATGTGGGTCAAATGGACTTCTTTAGATTGCCCAATTAAAACAACTGACTGATACACAGTCACTCCTTGGGATGCAGGCTTTCTCCTGTGGGGACAGAGCCTCTGAATGAAGACTTACACCGTGTCCTAAGAGAATGGCCCTTTCTCTATGGGCAGGTAGGTCCCAGAGAGAAAAGAGAGACATACAGGCCCATTTCTTTTCTTCACCAGTAGGTCCTTCCTCTCCCCCTGGGAGGAATGGGTGAGAGGGGTAGAGACAGACCTGAGGTTTTGTTCTCACTGACAGTGGGACTTTCTTGTAATCATGTGCAGAACTTGCCTTCTGTTTCTTCATCGTCTAAGCCTGGTATCCCCAATTCATGATGGCTTCTGGACTCTGACTCTCCCTGATTTTGACTCAATGAAGACATAGAGGAAGCCAGACAGGCAGATTTCCTAGTGACTGCATAAGGAGCTCAAAAGATTTGAATTTATGACCTGTTGTGATGATATTGGAGTTTTAGAAGGTTCCCTCTGGTGACAATGTAGGAGAATGGCACATGGTGGAGAGGTCAGTTAAGAAGATTGGGCTGGAATCCAGAGGGAAGGTGATGAAGGGTTGTAGCAAAACACTGACCATGAGGTTGGAGTAGGGGAAACTGATTCAGGAGTCATTTAAGAGGAATCCACAAACCATTTAAGAGGACTACAAGTAGACAGAAAGAAAGAGAAAGTGAGATAACTCCAGGTGACTGCCTTGGGTCCGTGGTTCAACAATGATGTCATTCTTCAAGAAAACTATAGGAAGATGAGCATGTTGAAGGGGGCAAAGTGAGATTTCATTTTGTGGTCTTTTAGTTGCATATGGTGTTTCCAAGTGAAGATGGCCAGAAATGACTTCACTTCTTTTTGAAGTACAGACAAAATAAAGCTAGAGATTGGCTTGAAGCGGGAGCATGGAGACACTTATTTTTCACTCTTCACGTTTCCATATTGGGTAGGGAGTTACATTGCCTCACTCAGAGGAAAAAGGAACACTCCCAGCCTCTCTCCAACACCTTACTCACTCCTTTGCAGGGCATCCTCCTTCTTCCTAACTGATTCTGTGTCCTCTTTCTTTCAGATCTGTCTGACTATCTAGATGGCTTCCTCAAATTTTCCATCTGATATGTTTCTAGGCAAGTCCTGCTGCTTTGGTTTCGATGCAGGCTCTATTGACTGCTGATCCAAAGCCATACTCTTAAATCAATTTTATCAGTAATATAGCTTTGATCCCATCTCTGTTTCCGTCTCTTCTTTATCAGTTGGTTCAGAAACTCTGGAGGAGAGTGTCTTAGCTTTCTAGAGCTGTTATGACAAAATATCACAGAGTGGGTGGCTTCAACAACATAAATTTATTTTCCTACAGTTCTGGAGGCTGGAAGTTCAAGATCAAGATGTCAGTAGGGTTTGTTTACTCTGAGGCCTTTCTCCTTGGCTTGTAGATGGCTGTCTTCTCTCTGTCTTCACATGGTCTTCCCTCTGTAGTTGCCTGTGTCCAAATTTCCTCTTCTTTTTTTTTTTTAAATGTTTTTATTTATTTTTGAGACAGAGAGAGACAGAGTATGAGCAGGGGAGGGGCAGAGAGAGAGGGAGACACAGAATCCGAAGCAGGCTCCAGTCTCTGAGCTGTCAGCACAGAGCCTGACGCGGGGCTCGAACCCACGGACCGTGAGATCATGACCTGAGCTGAAGCCAGATGCTTAACCGACTGAGCCACCCAGGCGCCCATCAAATTTCCTCTTCTTATAAGAAAACAGTCATATTGGATTAGGGCCCACTCTAATGACTTAATTTTAACTTCATTGCCCCATTTAAAGGCCCTATCTCCAAATAAAGTCACATTCTGAAGTACTGGGGGTTAGGGCTTTAACATATGAATTTGGGGGATGAGTAGGTCACAATTCAGACAATAACAGAGAAAGAATGATATTTATTAACCCTCCAAAACTCTATCAACAGCCCCTATATTGTCTTTTTTTCTTAAATACATTGTCATACACAATTTTGAAACAGATTATTTTTTCCCCTCACCTCATTTAACTTTTTAATGTTTGTTTGTTTGTTTGTTTGTTTGTTTGTTTGTTTTGAGAGAGAGAGAGCAGGGGAAGGGCAGAGAGAGAGGGAGAGAGAATCCCGAGCAGGCTGTACACTATCATCACAGAGCCCTACATGGGGCTCAAACTCACCATCTGTGAGGTCTTGAACCAAAATCAAGAGTCAGATGCTTAACCGACTGAGCTACCCAGGTGCCCCTTCTTACTCCATTTATTTCAGTGCCAAGAACTAAGAACATTTTAATCAGGGCACTGCTTAGTTTCCTTAAAATAAAAACAGGGCAATGATGCTCAAAGGCTGGTTCCTAGTAGGGGGAGGGTTGCTAGGTGTTGTATTACCTAGAATTGGTTCAAGACAAGACCTGGCGAAAACCTGTCCCCTGCTAATCAAAGCATCTGTAAGTCTTCCCTCAGAAACAGTGTGGAGCAATGAGATCATTGTTTGTACAACCCTTTGGAATTTACAATTTGCCGAAATACCCAAGGTTGATGTTGTGTACATGTTTAGGTTCACAAGTAATTATAAGGCTATAATCCAAGCCTATGTTTCTCCATTAGTTTTGTTCTTTGATATTTCTCTTACCAAATTTGAGCTTGAATGGTTTTCCCAAGGGAAATTATGCACCTGGAGTGATGGCTGATTTTTATGGAATTCTGTTAATATCCTACGTGACTGAAGATGGTCATTCAGAGCTTTGTTTCAGGGACATAAAACCTTTAGGCATTTCCACACTGTGAAAGGAAGAAATGACAGATCTGTGGCAAGGAAGCACTTTTTTTGATCAGTGTGATTATATTAGAATGCTCAACTTGGATATATTGATTTGTCTTTGAGAGCACTTTGTGCCACATAAATCTCATAGAAATATCTTTAAGGAGCTGCCCCAGAAGGCCACTACTTCCCTTCTCAGCAAAGAGAAGCAAAGCCAGGGAGTCATTTGTCAAAGTTTCAAACAGAATGGTCCATTTATGAACTGACACTGCATGGTTTCCTATTCTGACATTCATGGGATTTTAAAACAAAGATGCATTTTATGATTAACCTCGGCATATAGAAGCAAAGAGCTATATTTGTCTCTTTTGACTTCAGCAACCTGAATTTTTAAAAAATCACCTTCAAGGAGAATCATATTTATTATACCTCAAAAATTCAGTTTATATGCACCCTTGTTCAGAGCAATTTCTTTTTTCCTACATTTCATAGCCAAGTGGTCATTTGTTTTGGACATGCATTCATGCTTTGGAAGATTTGGCCACCAATGGACAAGAACATTTTTGAGGGTGTTTTTTTTTTCCCCTTCCCTTCTGCCTTAGTATATGGGAAATAGGTCTAAAAAATTATAAATGAATTTTAAAAGATTGATTAAAAGCTTCTCACTTGCTCCGTGTTCTGGGACACATAGCCTCAATTTTCTAATTTTTAAGGGCTGTTGTGTAAAGATCATCTTCTCTCTCTCTCTCTCTCTCTCTTGAATTGGATGACCTTGAGCAAATTACTGGTTGAAATTTACTGTTTTTCCCTCATAAAATGAATATTATGATGTTCATATTACGAAACAGGCAGTATTGGAGGAAGAGGGGAAGTAGGTTAGGATATTATTTATTTAGGAGAGAGGATTTTGAGTCAGTGTGGCTTGGTAAATCTATTACTTGCTGGTTGGATGATGCTTGGCATGTGACTTAACTCCCTAAGCCTCAGTTTCTGTATCTGGGAGTAGGCATAATAATTGCTCCTTTCCCATGTGGTTGTTTGAAAAGAAAATGAAATAGTTTACAAACATAGTGCCTAACACACTGTAAGTGTGAGATCATAATCATCATCATGAAAATAACAAATAACCATTAACAGGTTTAATTACTTTATTTCCCTTAACATAATGAGTAAGACACAGACTCAAAGGGAAAGTAAAATCCATAAAATTCAAACTCTGCGCTGGGCAAAATGGATTGAAACGAGAGTTATAGAATTTGGAATATATCTTTTGAATATCTGTATTCATATATACATATACATGTGCACATATATATACAGACACATACATAGATACTTATATGGAAATATAAAAAAATATATCTATTTATAGTCAGTTGAAATTTCACAGAAGTTTTAAATAACATTAAATGTATTTACCAAGATTTTATATTATATTATAAATACATTTCCCTTTCTAATGCAAAAACATTTTCTAAATAAAAAACATATTTAGTCACAAGTACAAAATTGGAATAAGATTTAATAATCTCCCCTAGGAACTGATTTTGAGGTTTAAACCATCCTTTTATGAACACTGCATTAACTCTTAAATCCTTCTTATAATGTCTTCATATTTAAGCTTCTGTGGAGAAAGAGAGGAACACACCATTCTCTCACTTATATAAAAATATTCCTGCATTTAAAAATATTAAGAGCTGCTTGAAGATGGCAGCATAAAGATAATTGTATTAAGCACCACTTTCTAATATCAACTGAAAGGAACACAGATCTAACAGAAGAGTCCATCTTTAATGAAACCAGGAGACAGATACAACCTCAAACAATGAAGGATTGCTTCTAAATATAGGGCCATGTGGTCCCAGTTCCAGGAGGATGTCAAAAGTGAACTCAAACTCAACAGTCCACGTACACTCTGCAGTTTTCCAATAGCAGGTGCTGCAGCTCCAAGGCATTTACCAGTTATCCCTTCCTGGAAACCATCACTTCCACAGACCATACTGAGGCACTGCGCACCTAGATGGGATTGAAAGGGAAAAAAATCCATTAACTTTGCAGGAATCATCTTGGAGGCATACAATGGGAATAATAATACCACAAACAACAATATCAACAATAACAATGGCCAATATTTACTGAGTGGTTACTGTGTGCTAGGCATTGCTTTAAATGGTTTACGTACACCAACCCAGGCAATCCTCAAAGTAACCTTATGAGGGTACTATTACTACCCCAGTTGTACTCATCAGTTATAGAACTTGTGCTTTTGAAAATGCTTATTTATTTATTTTTGAGAGACAGGGAGAGAGAATCCCAAGCGGGCTTCACACTCAGCGTGTAGCCCAACCTGGAGCTCGATCCCATGTCCTGAGCTGAGATCAACAGTCGGACACTTAACTGACTGAGCCACCCAGGTGCTCCTAGAGCCTGTACTTTTAGCCCCCATGTTCTGCTGCATTTCCATGGTGTGCATGGAGTCAGCTTCTGTCAGCGGCTCAACATCAGTTGAGGAGAATGAAAATAAATGTCAGGTGCCCACACAGGAACTGGATTCTGCCAGTAACCTGAATAAACTTGGAAGATTCTTCCCCAGAGCTTCCATGTAAGAGCCCAGTCCAGCTGACACCTAATTTCAGCTTTGGGAGATCCTGAGCAGGGAACCTAGGCATGCCATGCCAGACTTCTGACCTGACAGAACTCTGAGCTAATATATAAGGGAGTGTTTTAAGTCACCAAGTCTGTAGTAACTTTTACACAGCCATGGAAAACCAATACACAAACATCTTTCACTAATTTAATACATTTAAGAGAAAAATATGATGATAAGTTCTGGATGGGAAGAGTTAAGGGAATACCGCAGTGCTTTTGCAAAGAGTGACTAAACCGAAATGGAACTAACTCTTTTCCTCCCTGCTGCTCATCGTCCTCACGGTCTCCAGCCACCACTTCTTCCTCCTCCTCACTCTTAGGCCACAAGTTCTGTCATGTGTACCTCCAAGATATTTCCTCTAGTTTTTATTCTCACTGAGTGGTCTTATTTAGAAGACTTCAGTACTTTCTACATTTTTTTGTTGAGATACAATTGACATGTTATATTAGCTTCAGGTGTGTAACACAGTGATTCAATGTTTATGAATATTGGGAAATGATCACCACAATAAGTCTAATTAACATCCATCACCATACGTAGCCATACTTTTTTTTCTTGCAGCAAGAACTTTTATGATCTATTCTCTTAGCCTTCATCACTTCTTGATTAAATTAGTATAGTAACCTCCTAACTCAGGGCTATACTCAATGCTCTACCTTGCTCTTGTTTTGAGGTTTCTGAATCCCTAATCTGATTATCTGCCTTTTCTACTTCAACTCCTTTAAGGACCTCCTCTAGCCTTCAGAATAAAATTCAAACTCCTGGCATAGTATTACCAGCTTGAATTTCTCCCACACTTATCATTGGCTGTAGTCATACTAAATTACTTGCCTTTGCTACAGTGAAGCATATTTTTGCACCACTCTGTGCTTGGACGACTACTGCCAATTCTTTCTGGAAAATTGCTATTCATCCTTAAAACTCAATTCGAACATCATCCCTTCCAAAAAGTGTTTTATGAGTTAGATATGGACACTTCTCTCACAGGGTCCTCTTCATTAGCTAATTGGGTGCTTTAACAGGGGATCTTACCCCTTCTTCACTGACAGATCCTGACAGCCACTTTCACAACAGGCAGAGAGACCCTGGGTTTAGACCAGGGTCATGCAGATGTCCATCCGACAGGGTCTAGTCCAGATCTGAGAGTATAACTACTCCATCTCTATTGTTGTCTTAGGGTATGACCAGCTTTGAGGCGGAGATGGGGAATTTGTGTAGGCAACTCAAAGGTGTTGAGAAAGATGGTCTAATCACTCCTCTGTCTCTTCTCACTGCAATTTGCTTTTATAGAGACATTGGGATTTACAGGCTTTACCTGATGAATGTCTAATGATAGGGAAGAGCAAGGCTTTTCACATAGTGCTAGTTTAAGTTTAGAGAGAGTTGTGAAAGGTTAACACAAAGGGATGGTGGTTCCAGTCTATTAGGCGCTGCTGAAATGGCCTTAAGCGGGTTCATGTGGAGCCTGTACTCGCCCTGGCAAGCGGTTATGTGGGAATGGAGAGGGCTGGTAACTCAGGCCCAACAAGGCATGGCCCACCTTGATGGACAAAATGGAGCACCTTCTCTTGAAGGCCGTCTTCACAAGCACCTTGGAGCAGAGTACTTAGCATAAGAGCTGCTGAAGCCGTCCCCTGCATTTTTACTCCAGGATGGTTCTTTGGCCTGAAGTGTCAGTGGCTAAAGAATGGAATGAAAAGAGATGTGATGCGAAGTTCTTGGCTGGTTTCCTTCATACTGAGGGGACATTGAGGCGTGGGTAGGCCCCCTAATTGAGTTATTATTGCTTTGGTAGGTTGGTAGCATAGGGTCTTTGTGCCACCTATGGTGCTTTGGACTGATCTGCCTTAGCCAGCTTCTGCTCCTCAGCCATGTTGGAGGTGGGAAGACAGGATGGACTTCCCTCTGCTATCAGCATATTCCTTTTTGAGCAGAGTCTTCTGGGATCTGACCATTGTCTCTTATTTGCACCACAACTACCACTTTCATGAGTTTTATTAGTAACATTTTGTTTGGTTAAAAGAAACAAAAGTAAGTAGCCCTTTACTTCCCTCACTCTATGCAAAATAATCCAAACAAAACTATGTATGTATCTCTATAAGTAACAGAAACAAAGCTTGAGACACCAAAAGTATTTGTGTAACCAACTATGGCTGGAGATCTGATTGTCAGCCCCCAGCCAACCAAGGCTGGGCACATGTCTCAACAGGTGTCTACAAGAACACTGTCGTATATTCATTGGTTTGCCTGTTTGTTTATCCATCCAGCTTATTAACGTTTTAAAATCATTTTTTTTTCTATTTCTAGTGAGTAATTCACAATAGACAATTCAAAAAATGTCAAACCAATTTAAAAATGCAGGGTTTTATATCATATATTTTTGTTCATATGTTTTATTATCAAACTTGGTTTTACAGATATAACATGCATTCTCAAAGGATGATGAACTCTGATAATTAAGTATCCTCCTTAATTACAAGTTATTTTGATACTTGAGAAAAATATTTGACGCAGATTTGTTGGTAACATAATTTTGTTTAATCAAATGAATACTATGAAAGTTATAATAAAAACACTGCTCTATTAACACACTTAAGATGTACTGTTTTCCTCCAAATTTGAAAATTATCTAAAAAATATATAAAACTCTCTTTCATAGAAAATATAGAGACAAGTTAGCAATGAAAAAATGTATCAAATGATTGTACTCCCAGGTGATATTTAGTTTCATCAAATACAATTTTACACCAATAAGAAATGCTTAAATATTTGTTTTTTTCATCATAATATTCCCTCTAATTCTATGAAAAGAATTAATAATTCAAACGAGAAAGGAGGGACACTAGTGATTTGGATTATTAGTCTATTTTAAAAATCTTACTATGGATGGGAAAAATACTTTTTGTAAACCTTTTTTCTTTCCTCAATCTATGCAAAATAATGCAAAGTAGAAGACTTTGAAATACTTAGAAGCATGATTCAATGTACCCAATTCTACAAATGGAAAGGTAGCCTATTAATTTCTCTTTGTGAGTTTGTTAACTTAAGCCACATAACAGACTAGTTAGAAAAGAATCTGTTACAGGTAAAATAGCTAGAGGTATCAAGTAATTTTTTCTTCTAACTGGTGAGAGTATATACAACCATTTTTAATGAACAATGCTGAGCCATTCCCAGCATGAAAATATTTAACAACACTTTCAGGATAAACAAGAATCCTACTCTCTTTTTATCTCTGACATAGCTTTCTAAAGAACTTTGCATGGAGCAGGTGCCTGACAAATGCTTTTAGAAGCAATTGAATAAATGGATACAGAAACAAAGAGAAGTTAGTACAAGAGTTTGCCAAAAGCAAAACCCACATTAAATGTCTTGGATGTTTGGGATGTGGAGAGTAAACTTAGAACAAAATACTTTTTGCATGTAAGAAGTTATCCATTTCATTAACGCTTGTTTGGAAAACCATTATTTTTATCTAAACCAGTGATTAAGAAAATCTTTTTTCCTGGCCTGAACTCTCTAGCGTTGTGCCTCAATTATTTCTCCTTGTCACACTCCCCAACAATAGACCCATAGACATAAGTAGTGATCTTCAGAAAACAATGTTTTCTTTTCACAAAGGGACCCAAATTCAGAAACAACATTAATCCCAAATCTTAAAAAAAAAAAACCCTACTTTTGAAATTTCAAAAAAGTGTTTTCGAAGCTGCTAGATGAGACTTTTTTTCTGTCAGCTTTGACTGTGCAGCATTTTTCCATGGTCCACACTAATATCCTGAACGTTCTGCTTGCTCAGCACCATTCTCCTCTCCATTATCATGTATTCAGAAGAGATGAGCGTTGCCTTTCAGTGTGTGTATAACACTTGTCCCCCAGGTATTCAACCTCTTTTCCCTTTATTAAGAGGCCCAGCTGCAATATTCAACATTAAAAAAAAATTAATGTCTTTTCCAGAGTCACCATCCAACACTGTACCCAGGGATTTCAAGGTCAATGTATGTGATAGCTCAACACTGAGCATCTTGACTGTGTGGGATCATTGCAAACATGAAAAAGATACTTTATGCACTAACTATTGGAAATGAATGTGAGTGTGAAAGCATGTAAAATTTAAGGCACAAAAGCTTAGGAAAATATTACAGTTGTCACACCTGATTACTTTTAGACAGAGCTTGATATTCCTGAAGAGTAGATATTAAAGAGTAACTCTTCTTCTTCAGAGATATAAAAATTCACTCATTCAGGTATTCAATAAATATTCATTGGGAGTCTACTGTGTACATAATGCGGCTGATACATTGATGGGTAACAAAGATGTATAACATATAGTATTGACCGTGCATACCATTTCCTAAAGGGCTTTACCAATGAAGCAGCAATAAAAAGGACTGATTATGTATTATAAATGGTGTCAAAAAGTATTCCTTATGTACCATAATAATATGACAGGGTATATCTTTAATAACCTTGCCCCCCCCCCCAAAGATACATTATATATTACTCGCCAATAACAAAGGAAAGTCTTAAAAAGACTCTTTTCTGATGGAAGTAGACGTAAACCAAATTTGAGTGAGGATAGAGAATCTGAGCACCAATGCTTTAAAAAAATTCCAGGTGAAATGAGATAAGCCTGACTTGATTATACAGGTCGTCTGTTTTCCAAGATAATCATATAGATTTAAAACAAAAGGAGTCAGTGCAGTGCAGCATTGGGATCCCAAGATTAGAAGGGGGGATCTTGACATTTTTAGGAAACTGCTCATTCTCTAAGGACCTAATGAATAGTTTTTGAAACTAAGGGAAAAAGAATAATCAAATAGGTTGTTTAAGAGATTCATTTAAAGGCTTTTTCTATGAAGAAACATGATCTTTCAAACCATGAAGTAGATTGTCAAGAGATTGAAACTTTAACACTGCTAAATATGTCACTGAATTGTTCTATAAAACACAGTATTACTATTTCCCTAAATTTTCTACGTAACTTACAAGTTTGATGGAAAGATGAATTGCTTTATATCACATTACATATTTTAGGCTATTGGAAAAAAGGAGATGGCTCAAATTTTAATCATGTCAGACTATAGAGACTGGAGCTCCTACAAATTCATGGTCTTAAACAACTCAGACCTTAATGCTACCTGGAAAGCCTTCTCTTTGTAGTCATCTCTTTCTCCTATTCTCTGCAGAAACTCCAGAAGCTCCTAACGCCAAATTTGTCATCTTCTCAGTACCTCACATCCTCACCATTATACTCTCTCACTGCCTAATTTCTGGAGAGTTGGCAAAGTTCAGGACCTCACATCCTTACCCAACAACCAGGCTAATGTCCCATCTCCATGGCAGTCACTGTATCCAAGGTCATCTACTACTTCTTTTTCTCTATGTCCATTGGTAACTTGTCAGTTCTTATTTTAGATAACCCCTGGGTAACATTTTATACTGTTGACCTTTCCATCTTTATTATAACCCTTTCCCTAAATTGGAAACACCAACTCCCCTGATTTCCTCCTCGTTCTTGAGAAAATATTTCTCAGCCTACATAGCAGGTTCTTTTTGGTTTTGTTTATCCTTTAATTGCTGGTGTTCTGACAGGTTTTGTGTTGTCCTTCTTCCCTTAACACTCTATAGACTTTCCCTGCACAATCTCATCCGTTCCTATATCTTGAAATTGTTATCTATATACAGCTGGCTCTCTAGGTTACATCCGTATCCCAGATTGCTTTTCTTAAACTTCAGATCTATATATTCAACTGCTGCTTGACTTCTCTTGAATGTCATGTGAATACCTTAAACTTAGCATGCTTAAATTGAACAGATTGCCTTTCTTCAAATCCTTTCCTTTTATGGGACCTTGTCTCTGATGGTGTTACAAGCCACATACATACTCAGTCCAGAAACATGTAGGGATGGCCCACAATCCAATCAGTCAGCAAAATCATTCTAAATATCTCCTGAGTTCATGGACATAAACATGAAATTATTGTTACCACTGGGTTAGTACCAGATATTTTCACTTCCTGTCTAAATGACCACACTAGCTTTCTCTTGTGTCTGCTTGCTTATAATTCCATCTCCCAAGACTTTCTCCACACTAGAGCCAGAAATATCTTTCAAAAGAAAATCTTACTACTCCCCTTTTCTAAGTCTTATCATGGGTTCCATCTTAGAATAAAGTACAAACTCTTTAAACGGTCTTATACTGCTCTTTATGACCTTGTCGCCACTCTCCTTGCCTTTCATATCTCAACATGCTTCTCCCTTGCACGATACTCCAATCACCCAACTTTTAAAGTTATCTAAATGTACCGTGGTCTGTGTCAATTTTGAGTCTTCTCATAGACTGTTCATTTCATTTGGCTGTTCTTCATCTCATTTCATGCTTGACTCTCTTTCACTGTTTAGGATAATCATTTATTCCTCTCAGAAGCCACGGTTTATAGTATCCATACCCCCCATACTTCTATGACAGCATTTGATTATGCCCGCTTATTTATCTTTTTTCTGCTATACTGTAAACCCCAAATTTTTGTTATGTTCGAAGTTGTAGTCCCAGATATCTATCACAATAAATATTCATTCATATTCACTGATTTAATGAACATAGGAAAAACACATTAAAACAAAAAACTTTAAGAAATGAAAGGAAGATAAATGATGGCAACTTACTTTGCAGAATGGAGTAGTTGAAGCCTAATTTCAAGCATGGGGAGGGGATCCAGTAAGAAGCAAGCTGATTCATAATAATCCATAATAATGTCAGGAATTAGGGGTGCCAGGAACCTCTGATTGTCTGAGTGTGGGGAGTGGCTGAAAACAGATTGACCGTGAATCTGTATCAGGAGCACGTAGACCCCAGATCCTCTTCCTACCCTGCATATCCAGGTGACTTTTCTTCACTTCTGTTTCCCTGCTTAGGAACAGCAGGTACAGTTGAGGGCAGCAGGAAGAGCTGTACCTCAAGATGGTTAAGTGAAAATCTATATTATGAACACTGGGATCCTCCCAATTCCTTCTCCCATGTAAAGCTCTCCTAATATTGGCAACCAGGCTTGGACCCCCAGGGAGGAGATTGGAGGTATCCTCTCAGTGGAAATTGACCCAAGACAAAAGATTTACAAATGCTCCAGTGAAATCATCAGTTTCCTCCATTGTGGTGAGGCCCACCAATGGACACAGAGAGCTTCTCCTTAGCTTTTCAGGACCTCACTATTAAGTATGAAAAGACAGCTAGCAACCACTAGACATTTGAGGAAGATTTTTCATGTGGAAGAAAAAGACCAAAGCAAACACTGAAGAGAAATTTATAAAAACATAGAGATAAGCAGCGGAGAGCAGAAGAAAATGTTTTAAAAAATTATTCATGACATCAGAGAGATGGAGAATTTCTGGAGTGATATTGCAAGCAACAGAAAAGTACTAGAGATTACATGGTTGAAAGGAATTTAAGAATTGTGTCAGGAAGTTTGTGACTGAATTATGATAGGTGTGTACAAAGCTAAGCAAATTATTTAAAGAGAGGTAATTATGATTTTCAGGAAAAAATTAAGTTGAATGAGAAAGTTAAGTTATAGTACAGTATAAGGCTCAACTGTGAGCATATACACATAGGGTAAATGTAAACTCTTAATTACCAGCTGTGCTGTAACTATATTGGATGGATGGTGAAGTGAGCATCTGTGTGTATGCGTGCACGCGTGAGACCGCATGTGTGTACGCATTGAGGGTGTTGCAGTAAATCTACATATTTTACTCTCCATAGCAGGAAGTCAATGAACAATTTTCAAAACTGGAAACCCAAGAAATAATATCTTTACTTTGAACTATCTGAAGTTGTTGATACTAACCACTTTTTAGCCACTAAATGACCATTTCTTATGATTCAACCTAATATGAGCATTATTTAGAAATGTGGAAGTAAACCCTAGAAGAGCTATCTGGAGAAGTTGAAGGGGGTTACCTCTGGGTAAGGGAATGGTATTGAGTGGGTAAGTTTTGCTGTAAGCTTTATTTATAGAACTATTGGGCATTGTAGACAACATACATATATTAGTTTAATAATAATTAAAATTAATAAAATAATGAATAGGTGGCTTACTTCCAAATTACCTAAGTGAAAAGACCCAACTTTAGTTCCAGGAATGACTAAGAGCAGTAATTGATCTGATTATGCTCACCTTTTCTCCTTTAAGGATTTTTACCTTTTAAAAAGTGACTATTAGGAGAGCTTTCTCTGAAAAGACAAAAATAGCTGTTCTAATAGCTCCTTTAGAACTTTAATTGGAAGTTTGGTTGTGTCTTCTTCCAATTAAGCTAATTGAAGTGGTACTCTGATTGGGCCCTGGGAGAGGAGGCGCTTCCCAGCTGAGGCTCATAGAATAACAGCTGACTTTAAGAAGAGAGAAATAGAAGCAAATGCTTAGGTGAATCAACTCTAGAGGGATTTCAATTATTTACCTATTGACTGACACATGCAGGGAAAGTAGCCAGAAAAGTTCTGAAAAAAAAAAAAAAAAAAAAAAAAAGAAAAACGGTGGGGGAGTGGAGAGTTTACCTGAAGTTTTAAATAGATATGTATAAACTACTCCTGCTTTTTTAACTGGAAACTTGCACACTTTTCTATGGAGGGCACCTGTGTTACTTCCTTTATCATTTGCCAAAAAGCTTTACGTCCAGTAGGTAAAGGAAAATTGGAAGGCATGTGCAAGAGTAGTAGAACTTACATCTCTCCTCATCCCTTCCAGAGCCTTCTTTGCTAGTCAAACTAATCTACCCCCAGTTCCTCAAGTATGCCTTCGCCTTTACTGCTTCAATAGCTTCACATCTGTCTTGAATTCTGGTGTGTGTAAAAATCACTGGGAAACTTGCCGTAAATGCAGATTCCCAAATCCTGTCTTCACTTTAGGATGTCTTTGAACGTATTAGGCATAATACACACAGTACCCATTTGCTCTCAGATGAGCTACAGTCCAAAAAAGCCTAAATTTTAAAAAGGGGCCTTCAAAATACAGAAGGAAAGTTGCAAAAAAAAATATCTCAATAGAAGTCTAATGGCGTATATGACAATATTACATAAACTAGTAAATTGCAACCTGATTAATGTCTCTAAGGTGAAGTATGGGTACATTTAAATATGTTTAATAAAATGAAGATGGAGTTTCCAACGTTTGGAATGTCCTGTGGCCTGTGGAGTACATCAAATCGCCCTCACTGTTTCTGGAGCTGGACTGGACTTTGCTGTAGGCACTAGTGTTCCCAGCTCAAGTCTTAATGCTCGGTCTTAGTGCTGGAATCAGTCTGTCTCTCAACCTTTCTCACCTGAGAGCTGTTATTTGAATTTTGGTGTCATTTTGCCAAATTCTTTTAAGGTAGATATATTACTTTGGATCCAAAAGGAACTAAACAGTCTGGATGTATCATGTTTTTTGTTTCCAACATAAATTATTTGTTAAATACGTATTCAATTGTGATTTAATTTTTGTAACTTTGCAAGATTTTTCATGTAAATGTATTCACAAATCCAAAAACACTTTGTTGTGATCTTCTTGATTTATGATAAAGAAAAAAATATATTTTACTTATAAAGTAGATACTAACGTTCTCATCACATAGATGTTCAGAAATCATTGAAGACTGGTTCAATCTTACCATACTATTTAATATATTTTAATACTATAAAGGAATAATTTTTGTAATGTTTGAGACAGTAAAGGAAAAGAAAACACCATTATAAATTAGCATTAAATTTGAGACATTGACATTCTGAGGTAACATTCAGCTCTTTCTGAATCTCTGCTGAAGTCGTAAGTCAGGAGAGAATCAGGTGTCTTTCTTAAGCTTTTGATCCTGACCTTCTGAGAATGAGAAATAATGACAATAACATAAAGACACTTCTGATCAATAAACTTTAGCCTTCCCATTTTGTGAAGGGTGGGAGAACAGACAGGGAGGGCTAAGAGAATTACGCTGTGTTTTGTTTTGTTTTGTTTTGTTTTGTTTTGTTTTGTTTTGTTTTGTTTTGTGTTTTTCCTGGAATCCATTCACACTTCCCAGCTCCCTGAGCAGGTTAGCTTTAAGCTCTGACTGCCTCCTCTTCTGGCTACCCCAACTCTTTATGTCATCTTAGACTCTTAGAAATTCACTATAATATGAGGGAGGGCTTGTGGAAAGAAACCCCAAATGACTAATGTTGACTTCCTGTTGCTCACAGGATTAAGGTCCAAAACAGAAATTAAGCTCAGTTATAGAAAAATGTGGAAAATGCATTACTTGTAGTTTATGAGCAAAGATTTGTAGCTCCTGCTTTGCCACACAGACACCACCTCACTGGGCAGCTGGGTTTTCTGGGGATTTCACAGCCACCATGTTACTGGGTAGGGTGCCAGGAGTTAATGGGTGCTTGTGGACAGAGCAAGTCTCCCTCCTTCCTCCACAGCTCCTGATTCAGTTATGAAATCTGAATTGCTTAAGGAGCAACAGGATGTCCTCATTCCTTGCCTTTTCCCTCTCCTGTTATAGGGCATTGCTACCCAGCAGAGGGCTTACCACAATTTGATGTCTGAACTATCGATATTGTCAAGATTATTATCACATAAACAACTAAAGCTTTTGCTGTCTTGGGTGGAAGTTTATGTTTCTTGGGAATACTTTTCTTTGGGAACACTGTTCTAATTTTATCATTGAAATCAGTTGGATAACTGGGGTCAATAGGCAGATTTTTGCTTTTCAGGCTTTTTTTTTTTTTTTTTCATAGAGCATTTAGACTGATCTTACAGATAGGAATGTCTTTGAGGCTGCAGCCCTCAGCAGAGTCCAACCTCATCTGAATTTGTAGAAAGGAGAAAAGAATCCTTTTTCCCTCCCAATAAATATTTCTCTCACACAGATGAGATGGGACTACGCATACAAAGAAGAAAATGTAGGGTTCAGTGGTAGTCTTGCAGCACCTGGGTTAAAAGAAGTGATTTTAGTTCTAATTCCTGTGATGGGACCTCAGGACAAATGACCCCACTTTGTTTGTTTGTGTAATGGGAATAGTATAGCCTATTGTGCAGGGTTTTTGTGGGAGTTATATTAAGTCATGTATATAATAGTTTTTTCTAAAGTGCTATATAAAAGTAAGGCACTATTATCAGGCAGCTAAGCAAAGTTAAAAGCTTTAATAAAACCTATCCTTTACTGACTATAAGGAGACATTTTCTTACCAATGTGCAAACAAGACATATTTGCCATTAAAAGTTTAGTTTTTGAGACTAAATGGCTCAGGAAGCAATAAAGATGATCTAATATGTCAAGAAAGACATTTAAGAAAAGGAATAAGTATATCATAGACAGAAGTAGGAGACAATCTACTTCTTTTAAAGAGCCATATCTATTCATAGCATATTTAGAAAAGTATTGAATTCAGGAATATGAGACCTAGAAAAGTGATCTAAAGAATCAGGATGTCATTCAGTACACAAAATGTTTAGTCAGGCAAACCAAGATTAATAATGCGAGATTACAACCATGGCAGTCCTTGAGAGAAGGGTATGTGTAGAGCAGGGAGTGTCTCTTATCTTTTTACCCCTGTATCCCTATCACCTTCGTTGGTGCTAGGCCTATCACAGGTTCTCATGTGACTTTTGCAGAATGAATGCAGAGGTTCAGGAGTATTGCTGAGGGGAGATGCACCCCCCTCCCCAAGCTGAAATTAATCAACAAAGAGATACATGCTTGTTGGTTCAGATTTATGAAATAAAGATGTAGGCTAATTATAATGGCAGGCTGAGCCTTTTAGCTTCCTTAATTATTCCAAATTTTTCACAATCTGAGGATCAGAATGCTCTTCCCAAATGTCAGTGGTGGGTAGTCAACAAAACTTAAAATGAAAGAATATAAGTCTTGGAGTGCCTGGGTGGCTCATTCGGTTAAGCATCCGACTTTGGCTCAGGTCATGATCCCATGGTTTGTGAGTTTGAGCCCCGCATTGGGCTCTGTGCTGACAGCTTGGAACCTTGAGCCTGCTTCAGATTCTGTGTCTCCCCCTCTCTCTCTGCTGCTTCCCTGCTCCCATTCTCTCTCTCTCTCTCTTTGCCTCTCTCTCTCTCTCTGTCTCCCTCTCTCTCAAAAATAAATTAAAAACATTTTAAAAAAAAGAAAGAAAAAAGAAAAATATGTCTTCCACTGGAGAACTTAATCTCTTAGGTTGGAGATAGCAAATAGGTCCATATTATTCTATTGTTGATGGCCACTAGGGCATTCCTGTTAGGGATTCTAAGGCTACATCTGGGAGATCTATGAGTCAATTAATTAGAAATATCCACTATGGGCACTGAAGTCAGCAATAGCAGACTAATAGCTTTTGGAGGGGTTTCCAGGGGCAACTGGGTGGCTCAGTCAGTTAAGCATCTGATTCTTGATTTTGGCCCAGGTCATGATCTCATGGTTCATGAAATTGAGCCCCATGTCCTGCTCTTGTGCTGACAGCATGGAGCCTGCTTGGACTTCTCTCTTTGTCCTCTCTCTGCCCCTCCCTTGCTCTCTGTTTCTCTCAAAATAAATAAATAAATAAATAAATAAATAAATAAACAAACAAACAAACATTTAAAATAATAAAGAGGTTTTCAAAATGAAGTTTCAATTTGTGGATGATTTCCTATTAGTGCTTTTGATAACAACCCCATGATTATTATGGGATGTGGCTTATTATGATGACTGAAACTGGAGGGAATTGGGAATGATATTGCAAGATTGACAGACATTGAACCTATAAGTGGCAGATACATATTAAGTATATCTTACATGTAAGTTACACTCACCAGAGTGTTATCACCAGGAACACAAGTCTTTGCCTGTCTACATCTCCCAGCCTCTGTCCAATTAGTTTGGGGCCGTATGACTGAGTTCTGGCCAATGAGATATGAGTAGAAACGATATAGGCCATGTCTAGGCCCTGCCCCCCTAGAGACATCTCATATGATCATTCAGCAAACTTTCCTCCCTGGCCACTTTAAACGTTAGGGGCAGGATGCTCCAAATGGCATACCTACAAGAAGGAGAAAGGCTCACCACCACCCCGAACACCGTAAGAGTGAGACAAACTTTATGGAGACTTTGGATTTTGTCTGTTACAGCAGCTAGAGTGAATTACTCTAATACATACTAGTAACTATTATGGGAAGTGGTTTGTTTTGGTGATGGGAAATGGCTTAGACTGTCTAAACGTTTGCAGGAATCTGCTTCCTGAACTGGGTCCTTGCGACAGCACACTGCCCTTCCTGCCTATGTTACCTTTAGGTCAAGGTAGTTTCCCAGATCCTGCAGACCCCGCTTGCCTTGGGGTCATGAAGATCTGGGGGCACAGGGGAGAGGCTTAGCTCTAGTACACCGTGCATACTACTGTGCAACATACATGCCCTTCAAAAATGTGTGTTTCTAATACCATCATTCCTTTCCATGGGTTTCTATTTCCCACCAATAACGTTAAACCACATGGCAAAAAAAATCACAAAAAATCACAAGACCAGCTGCTATGGTATTAATGATCCTCCGTGTGCTGGCACCATGTGAATTTTCCCAGCATGGTCTCCTTCAGGGAGTCTCAGCTGAGATCAATGGCATTGCTTAAACATCCCTCTTTTCTTTCTTTCCCCTGCTATTCGTTTTGGTTTCTTATCTCCGTTTATCTCAGTACTACTAATTCCTAAACCTCCCACACACTCCTCCAGCCAGGCAGAAACAGTTTCTCCTTCCAGTGAACACTTGTATCTCTACCTCTCTGAAGACACCTTCCTGCCACCTTCAGGTGGATACTATACTTTTGAGTTTATGGCAGCCCTTCCTCCTGGACCATGAGCTTCTGGAGAGAAGGGAAAATATATTTATTTGGCTTACTGTCGAATATTTCATAGCACACAGTGGACTGCCTACTACTGAACAAATGAATGAATAAATGAAAATCTCCTTTGCAAAGCTATGAATTCTCTCAGCTGAAAAAATTATGAAACAGCATCTGTAGAAATAGGAGGCAGCTTAAAAAAGAACCAGCATATGAAATATTATAGCTCTGAATACGCTAATAACATTTTATTTACTCATAGTATCAGAATGGTGGAAGGATTTTATCCTTATTTCCCTCTGGTCTGGCTCTTGCTTTTTCTTGCTCTTTTTTAAATCAGAGATCCATAGACATTTCTTTTCTATGGGAGTGAAATAAAGGATGGAGAGTTGGGATGGGCAAAAATATAGAACTGTCTTTTTTTATCTAAAGCAATTACCAGGAGGATAAACAGCTTTCTTCTTAATACAGCAATTCCATAAATAACAGTAGAATTCTTGATGCCCCAGCAGTAAGGAGTCTGCAGGGCAGTACCAATGATGTATAATGCTGGCTGGGAGAAACTATTGTTTACAAGCTAATTATCGTATAACAAGTTGGCTTTACTTAACTATTTGAGAGGTTCAAACAGCAGATTTAGAAAGATATAAAGTGTGTAACAGCATGTACATTGTTTTGAGATCTCTGATTAAAAACAATAGGTTGAGAGAATTGAAAAAAAACAAGTTAGAAAAAAACAGTTTATTAAGTAATATCATATAAATAACTTGTTACAAAAATTGATTTGCAAAAGGCATATTTACTCTGTGAGAAATCACTTTTTAAATTGCATTCTTTTCAAATGTATACGTCTAAGAAAACAAAGGAAAATAAAAGAAGCCATTTCAAGGAGCGTGTTTTTGCCATTTGACTACAACAAAAGGCGCGGCCACACTGAGCTGTAAGGTCATTGTCTTACCTCTCCTTCCAACACAGGAAACTTTCTCATGTAAACTGTGAAGTTATGAAAATATCCCCAGCTAGAAATGTGGATGAAAGCTGAGCAGGGGTTGTTTCCATCAGGTGTTCTCATTGCCAGAGACCAATGATACTGAGAAAAGCCATCTGACTGAGCATCCCAGCCAGCAAATCTTCAAGGGTGGCATCAGCTTCAATTTATACTTGGGAGTATTTTTAATTAAAAACAATCAATACCAAAAAGCTTTTATTTTCTGGATTTAAAATCACAAATCACAGTAGGAGAATGCCAAATCGCCTTAGCTTGGTACTACTGAGGACGCACGTAGTATTTATTATAAGGCCTATTCTTAGGCAGTTTACTTTCAAAGCAATGAAAATAATCACAAACAAAACAATATGGTGGTTTTGAAGCGTTCCTATGTTTCTTTCGAGCAGACAAGTTGGTTTGCTACACAGCATTCGCCCTGAATGTCTAGTAGTTCTATACATTTGATTCCTTAATAAACACTAAACTAATAGATCATAGAAAACTAAAAGCTTATAGAAGGTGCCTCTAGACATATTTACATAAATAACACTGTCTTGCAAGAAAGACCAAGATCTCATTATAGCGGAATGCTTTTTCCACAACGCTGGGTCCATGCCTCATTTGTCAGATTAACCCCATTTGAAGAGAAATTTGAGTTTGTGGTCCATGGGTTTAAAAAAAAAATGGAATTAAGCAACTTGTAAAAGCTCTTTTGAAATTAATCTAATAACCCAGTGGCTCTCAGGCTAAGTGCCTCGGTCCTGTCTGAAATACAGTGGGTAATAGGCTTTGTTTCCATTTGACCTCCTTTTGACACTTTCATCTATCGGACTAACATTCCCCCCAAATTAAAAAATGAAAATGCATCATAAATAAGGTATTACAAAATGCGGAGTAGATTAAAGGTTGTCTCAGTAATGCTTAAATTAAATTGACGATGCAGAGACCATAAACTTCTGGCTTTAAAAATGAGCTATTTCTTTATTAACTTTTAACAAGTGTGCGAGTCAACGTATTTCCTTTATAAGAGGGTATTCCTCTGCACACTGAATACGGTCAGGGTCTGATATTTTTTAGTAGAGAGAATTACCCCTTTAGAAAACTATTCCATAAAGATGCCAAAGGGAGATTAAAAATGCTGCAAACCTAATAGTCACTGAACTTTTAAGGAGACCATTCTGTAATTCTGTATTCTCTGGAAAAGAAAGCTGTTTGTTAGACTTGAGAAAATAGTTCATCTTCCTGAAGATCCATGTACTAAGTCTTAATCTTTCTACTCTTATAACCTGATAAAGGAGGCTGGGTTTTAGTGTTAAATATAAATGCTTGGCTGTGTCAAGCATTGGCCCTGTCACAATTCAAAAAAAAGACTTCATCTAGAGAAAAACATAAAGAATAAAATTACTCTAAAATGATCCTTTTTAGAGGATACCTTTCAAAATAGTGGGGAATCATGACTTTCTAGAGCGTTCTTCCAAAGTAATTATATTGCTTCAAAACTAGGGAGTAGGGTAAGATAATTTATTCGGTGGTTTGGTTCCTAGGGAAAATTAATTTAGGTGTGTCTGATGTAAATATTTAGTTTGGGCCCAAGAATCAACTCTGTTCTTCCCTTTCATCTATATACTTTTGTGGTCCTCAAGTTTATAGAATTGAGGAATTCTTAACTCATAGTTTATATATTATTATCTTCAGTGAAATACTGATTTCAAGGCAAAGCATTTGATGTAAGGTTCGCTTAGCAAATCAGGACATCTAATATTGACGTACTTAAAAATGAAAGTAATGGAAACATTCTAAAGTTAACTTGGATTCACAAAATTTGGATGCTTCCAAGATAGAGATTCAACTTTTAAGAAATTTTTGTACAACTTTTTGGAGCTGAAAATGAACACTAAGCCAATTTTTTTTTTTTTTAATGAGTTAAAATTGAATCACCAGGTTTTGTTCCATTTGAAAATGGAGTCAATTTGTATCTGAAACTCCTTTTATGCAACTGAACTATAAGGCTAAAAAGCTCTGTAAAAAAACATTTATTCACTGTGCCTAGAATCCCTCACTTATGATTCCATGGAACTGTCTCTTCCCCCATTTGATTTCATTTTTTATTTTGGGACAAATGTTTAGGCCTTTCAGCAGAAAGTGGCCATGAAGTGATGGGGTTGTAAACTTATGCACAGCAGCTTAACATTTTAAAAATTCCAGCTTATTTTAGGGAACATCTTAGTGGTTTGAAGAAACTCTTCCCTTTGAATGGAGGGGAAAAATTTTTCAGACGGGCCTCAATGTCCTTAAAGCAATCCATAAAAGTCATCTGCTTATAATGAATGAATTGTAGTTTCTCAGTGACCAAAGCAAATATTAAATTTTACCTCTTCCCATTTTCCTGCCATCTTTCTTTCACTAACATCTACTATCAGGAAAGAGACTTTCTGAAAACTGAGCTGAAAACTAATTTTTTTTTCCTCCAGTAATCATTTATGTTCACTGGGATCCTTGACCCGGTATCCTGGTGGGAAGGAAGAGAGACACACACAGAATGATGGAAGTATGGCTCTCATTATTTCCATGACATCAGAGAGTATTAATTTTCAGAGAACACTTACAGGACCCTAATACTAAAATATTCAGCTCTAGTCTTAAATTATCCAATTTCTTAGAGAGTCACTTCATCATCAGGTTTTATGGTAAGAGATTAAGCAGTTATTTCAATATTTAGTCATATTCACTTGTTCTTGGTTCACTGTACCATCTTCAAGGTGGGATAATATACCTGCCAATTACATCTCAAACATTCCACTACAGAACTACTTACTTTCACTTATGAGGAGAGAATAAACCTTACCGTTAAACATTGGAAGTTGCTAGCGTCAACCCTCAGACATTCCAATTAACCCAAAAGTTCAAAAGGAAGACTTCTGATGATAACTTTCTTTTTTACAGGACTATCTTTCTTGATACAATTTATTACATGACATGAAACATAAGGACAGAGAGTTCTTTAATTTTACAGTAAGTCATGTGATTAAGGTGGTATTCTATTGCTATGAATAACTAGTTCTTACTAATTAACTTTACTAAGCTATCTTTTTCAACACTTAACTGTGACTATGATATTCATTACAGTGAAACTCTCCCATAGTATTTTGTTTGCATTCCTCTGTGTGTGTGTGTGTGTGTGTGTGTGTGTGTGTGTGTGAAGAACTAGCAAAGGAAAACCCTGAAAACATGAAATACTTGTTAGTATACAGGGAAGTCCATTACAAAATAGGAAGCCATTCAGGAAACACAAGGAATAATATGGTTAAAAAACTTTTCACTCTAATTGGGTAACCCAAAAGACTACATTTCTCTTATTTTAAGGGTGCCGTCTTTACTTCCTGGGTAACACGCTTATTTAAAACTTAACTAAACAACAGTGTGTTCCAAATAGAAAGTATGTGCTAATATGACAGTATCTCCAAATGGAAATGACATTAAGATTATCTGTAGAAAATTAACATTAATTGAAAATAAATCCCTAAGACTAATAATTGAAGTCAGCATATTCTTAAGTACATAATATATATAGATATATAGATATATAGATATATACAGAGCCTGGGTTTTTTTCTTTTCTAAGTTTTTGAAACAACAATGTTTTCATTACAGTACTTTGGAATTTTCTGATGACTGCACAATGTAAGATTCTAATGATACAAATCATTAGAACAGCCATATGAAATAAATGATTTGAACCTGCCAAAAGGATTAGTTCAGTTCAGTTGGGTCCTCTGGATAATAACTATGATGCTAATTGCATAATTAGAGAAATAATAGATTGGATGGATTGTACATTACTTTTCTGTTGTAGTTTGAGACCATTACTTTTATCATTGGTTCAAAGACAAGGATGGCAGGGTTGCCATAGCAACGAAGTTAAAAACAATGGAAAAATATTAATGCTTTTGAATGTCAACTATCATTTTAATACCATCTTAAACACTCTCGTTGAAGGGAATCAAATTTTTCCCTTCGTAAGCATATTCCAAACATGTAATGTGTAGTTTTTCACTGTGATCTCAACAATACATCTATATCACATCATATAAATATATAGATGTTTCCAGATGTGAAGGACAAGTTATCAGGTTCAAGTGTGGCTGGCTCCCATTTCCCCGTTAAACTCTGAGGGCAGGATTTGAGTTTTTCTAATCTACCTTTACTAATGTAACTTAATTGTGTACGAAGCATCAAGAATATGAATTGTACTTCACACGGCTACTTTCAAGTATATTAGAATAATACTGACAACAACTACAGACAAGGAGTTAAAATTTGTCTCAGAAAAGTTTCTTTGAGAATTTGAAACAATTAGACTTACTTGTGATTAGTTTACTGATACTGATGGTCGAAGTAATTTTAAGTGATCTGTAGTACATTTGGTGGCCCGAGCTTTAAAATATGCTAAATATTTCCTTTGTTGACATCATTAGCTATTTTCCCTTTCTCTTTATACGGTGCAAGGGCAAACTTTTGTGTGTTTAATATATGAAACAATTATGAGTTAGTGGCCAGGAATGAGATATCATTACGTTTTGTTTGTTGTTTTTTAATATTACCATTTGATTTGTTTCTAGTCCTAAAGAGGACCCAGAATCTTAAAACATTGGTGGATTTGATGCTTTGAATGGTCACTGGTGCCAAAAAAAGTTCTTGAAGAACACATAGGACAGGCAAATGCCATTTTAAATACTTTGGGACACACCCATAAAACACACCCAATATACACAGTCCATCATCTCCTTGCGAGCGGATATACCAGGACCAACCTCACAGTTGTTCCTGCCTCATTTCTTCCCACTAAAACTATATTTTTATCGTTAAAGCACAGTCCCTCATCCCATTAGCGTGTGAAATGTACAGCCAGAGCAGTCAGCTGACCTGAGTCAATGGAGTGTGGTAGGGAGGCCGGGCCAGTGACACTGAGCGTGTTCCCAACCCGCCCTAGGAGAGCAAGGGAAAATCTCACTCCTGGTTCTCTCCTCCAGCACGGGGCCTGGGGGGCTGACCGACATGGATAACTGGATGCGCTAAAAAATAAACCTTTGCCTCTTGGAAGCTCATAAAAGTGTACTAGAAAAAAGTCCCTCGCGTTGGGTCCCCCCGGACTGCAGCCGTCGACGTCGGGCACGGGCACCACCGAGAAGCCTTCGTGGAGCAGTGGACGCGGAGGCGGGCGTCGCCACTGCAGGTCCTTGGGCGGCGGACTGCGAGGTGACAAAGGCGACGCATTAGGAGTCTTTGTCACTGTCCACGCCTCCGTACATGTCTGCCAGCTTTTTGAACCGCGGGCCCCAGTCGCTAAGGTAGTCGTAGTCTTGGTCTCCCTCCGTGGTCACCGAGTCCAGCGAGCTCAGCGAGTCGGCCACCGAGCCGGTGCCCTCGTAGGCGTAGGTGGCCAAGGAGTCGTAGGGCGGCGCGGTGGGGTCCGTGTCGTTCTCCTTCAACCTTTGGTTAATGAAATCCCGGACGTCGGTGTTGTCTCGAGCTGCTGGAGTCCGTCGGGGCAGAAAGAGGGCCTCGGGCACGATGTCCCTGCGTAATTTGCTGTCCTCTATGGCTTCGGGGTTCCTCAGGGTGCCGATATCAAAGGCCTGGGTGTCCTCCTCTCCGCCACCCTCGTCGTTGTAACTGACAATGTTGTCTCTGATGTCCTCTTTGGAAATGATCAAAGGTTCTTTTTTCCGCTGCCGCCTCAAAGCTGCGAACAGCACCACCGTCACTGGAAGCAGAGACAAAGCAGAAGGGAAGGGGAAGTTAATTTGCCGCCCAATTAATGTCAGCAAGCAGCGCTGCGCTCCAACGTGAAGTTTCAAAACTTCTCCGGGAAACTGCAGACTCAACTTTTATTCCTTGAAGGTTGCGCTTGCCTCCACGCGTGATCAAACCGGGGACCCCCCAAAAGCGGAGGAGAATATTTGAAAGAAAGTTACAATTTAAGTAGAGGATAAAACACCTTCATATTTTTGTCAGTAGCTCCCTTTCGCTTTGAAACGGGGAGCTAGTCTGAAGGTAAGGAAAAAATAAAATAATAATAATAATAATAATAATAAAAAAAAGCTCAAACACAGCGAGAGCGCAGCAATCAGAGTGCAAATTATGCTGAACACCTGAAATGCTCTGAAACTGCTTATAAGCACAAGGCTGGCACCTTCGGGATGTGTTGAAGGGTTTGCATAACTACACGTCTAAAATAACTTTTGCACTCTGCCTTCTTTTTCTTCTTCTTCTTCTTTTTTTTTTTCCTCAGAAAAGTGTAAAATTGGTTTAAAACCCCAAGTAGACATGTGAATGTCTGCATACCTTTCTACATATAAGAAATATTATTACAGATAATACCTGGAGAGACCCAGATACAATTCAGAAAGCCATTCTGGACTTCAACACCAGCCGGTTTGAAAGGGGGCGGGTGATAAGACACACACCAGCTTATTTCTGTTTGAGCTAAATAAAATAAACACATTTAAGAGGGAACTTAAAAAAAAAAATCTTTCAGACTTAGTATTCTGTTAAGTGTGATGCCTGGAATGTTTGTCCTTTTGATTTTTCCTCTGAACTCCAATTAGAGGCAAAGCAAGGATTGTGTTCAAATAACTCCTGATGTTTCTTCGCAGTTGGCTACCTGTAGAGACACATCTCCAAATGGACATATGGGTGGGAAAATAAAAACACAGAGACAGCTTAGAGAGAAAACAGCCATCCGGGGCAGAAACTGCATTACGAAACTGGGTTTGTCCAGGGCTGTTTACTGCAAGAAGTACTAGTAATGTGTTTTTATTTTCTCATCCATAACATGGTCCAGATTTTATGAGTCATAGAAATTGAATTACTGTAGTAAGAATTACAGAATAATGGCTTTTGGTGGATATGGATACCTACACGCAGAATGACGGATACATGCATTCGGATGTCTCTATATATTAAAATTTCAGGTGTTAATAGCATTAATAATAACTGGTTATCTACTGAGAGCGTTCTATGTGCCAAACACTGTGCTAAGTGCTTTACATACTGAATCTCATTTGATCATCACAGCAGCCCTACAAAGTAAGTACCATCATTATAACCCCATTTTACACAGAGGAAGTTGAGGTTTAGAGGTGTCACATGTACAAACAATTGAAATCCAGGTCAAACTAAAAAGCCAACACTCTTATTAATCACCACGCGTTAAAGCGTGCTTTGATTATAGACTTTTTCTGAAGGATATCCAGTGTTGCCATTTTCAAGCGTGCGATTGTGTAATTGTACACATTGTCGTTTGCTGCCAGACAGCATCCTCCTGCCTCATTCATCCCAGCCATTCAGGGCGTTTTACTAACTATTTATGTAGTGCCTACTTTGTGCCAGCTATAGTTCTAGACACTATCAATGAAAAACATTGATCAAGAGCCCCGTCCTAATGAGGTGGGCAGAGGTGGCTGTGGTGGTGGATGGAGATCTTGAAAAACAAATAATGTGTCTAATAAATAAGGAAATCATTAGAAGGTGATATGTGCAGTGGAAACAAAAAGTTGATCAGAGAAAGGAGGATGAGGAACACTTCTGTGTATGATTGAGGGGCCGTGTGTTTAAGAGGAGTGACATTTGAGCAAAGATTTGGGGAATTAATTATCTGAGGAGCTGTCGGGTGAGGGGGACAGAGCTGGAAGAAAGGCTGGGGTGCAAAGGTGCCTAGAGTATTTGAGAAACAGCCTGGAGACGCTATGGCTGCACCTGAGGGGGCCCAGGAGAGGAGAGGAGGAGGGCACGGCCTGTCACGTGGAGCCTGGAGGCTTCTGTATATCTTCACTTTACCCTGAGGTGCAGGAGGGTGGAAAATTGCAGGGCATGCTCATAGTCTACGCTTTTTTCCGGATTCCCGTGTGACCAATGCCAAGGGTTTGCAAAACAAAGGACTGTAACTGAGGATGGCCTCTGGGGTTAGAGAATAGAATCAAGACAACTGTCTTGGAAAGAATTAAACCTGTATGTACAATGGTTTGTGCCACCATTTAAGGCAAGATAGCAGGCATTTATCTCTTCCTAATTCTTCCCCGGCTTAGGTTATCTGTATCTTTTATTTTAGTCCTATGCACACCCAGAAGTGCGATTGCCTGGAAGAGAGAGGGCACATTTGGTGAATCAGAGGCATTCATTCACTGCCTAATTCTCCTACAGCTACGACTGCCTGTGCTTTTCTTCTTAGCCCAATGTACATCTGAACAGAAATTTTGGAAAGGAGATCTTTCTCAAAGCTAACTTTTATAAACTGAAGATGTGAGTTCTAAGCATGTGGAGCAAAAAAAAAAATACATTCTGAGAAAGTAATAGCTTTCTTCCCAGTGACTGACCTCTTCCCTTTTCTCAATCCTCTGAGGCCAGAGGATAGTGGTGAGATTTTGAGTGGGGAATGCTTGGACCGACCTGTGTTCAAATCCCATCATAAAGCTAGAAGGTAGCAAGGCACTTGAAATCAGCCTGCCTAGGCTCACTTAAATGATTTCACCTTTTTAAGTGTGTTTCCTTCTGTAAAAGAGAGGCACTAACACAGTGGCTAGTGCTGTCGTCAGGAATGAGTTAATAAATGTAACAGTTGTGCAGACTGTAAAGCACCACAGAGACACGAGATGTAGTAGTTGTTTTCAGTGTCGTTTTATTTTTTTATTTTTATTTTTTATGTTTATTTATTTTTGAGAGAGAGTGAGAGAGAGCAAGAGCGCAGGAGAAGTACAGAGAGAGAGAGAGAGAGAGAGAGAGACAGACAGACAGACAGAGGATCCGAAGCAGGCTCTGTGCTGACAGCAGAGAGCCCGATGTGAGGCTTGAACTCACGAACCATGAGATCGTGACCTGAGCTGAAGTAGGAAGCTTAGCCAACTGAGCCACCCAGGTGCCCTGTTGTTTTATTTTTGTAAATAAAATAAGAGATGCCACATGATCCACTTTATTGACTGTAGGTTTCCTCCTCTATCGTTGTGGCTTCCCTTCTCTTACAAAACCTGAGGTTTGTTTCCACCTTCTTCAATGGTCTCGTTTTCAGTTCGGGCTCTTTCAGCCTGGAAATTACCTTACATTCTGTGAGCTCACAAAGAAAGTAGAGAGCAATGTGGAAGCCCTGAGGCTCAGGGGGAGAAGACCGGCGTTTTGTACTTTGTCCCACCACCTGTTAGCTGTATGAGTCGGCTACATGACTGCACATCTTAGAGCCTCAGTACTCTAATTTGAGATGCAGATAAATACATACCAGATGGTTCTGAGGGGTAAATGAGAAAAACAGTTGTGAAGCCTCTTGCCCAGTGTATAGCCCATGGTGTTAGCCTACGAAGGGTTAAATCCCATTTATTTCCTGTCTTATTGGGTACAGAATTCCAAAGAGAATAGACCAGCTGTAGGAAGCACTGAAACAAGTTAGGAGTAACAAGGAGACAGTGAATTCATTGGAGAAGGAAATGAAAAGGGAGAATAGAGGGAGTTGGTGAGGAAAAAAGTGGGGAGGAGAAAATGGGTAGATGATGAAGGTAAGGAGAAATCACTTCTATGAGATGAGAATCAGCTCTCTTTCTACAGATCACAAAATGTCTATGGAATTCTCCCTGAGTACAGCCCTGCCAATTCAGCCCTTCTAAAAATAACTTTTTTTAATCAAAAAGAATATTCATATCCTTCTCTTCCAAAACAACTGTTATAGACTCACACCATTAGAAACACTGATTTGTCTTTGCATACTGTCAGCTTTTATTTATCCTCATATCTTAAAATACTTCCCCCGAATCTTCGTTGACAAAGAGAATCACAGCTCTGTAGTTAAGTTTCAAGACTTCTGTTATAATTAGCAAAATGATACGAAATGTGAAGTTCTTGAGCAGGGATCCCTAGGCATTCTCTTCTTGGAAAAATTTAGGTCTTTACTCTTTCTTCTTTCCTTCTCTCAAAGTCACCAAATTGTCAGGTTTTTTTTGAAAAAGTACCCCCCCCCTCCCCGCAATCCAGGTTGACACTTAACTTCTTCCCTTTCTTCCCTTTGTGTAAGTGAGCTTGCTTTGATTTTTGGAAGGACTGAGTTAACTAATATTTGATTTCTTAGTTCACAACAGGCAACGGTCTGTAAAGTGTTTTGAGCTCAACCTGTGAGCTTAATTCATTTGTTGGGGATGAAACTTTCATTTTGAATCATTGCTAAACCTTGATTTTCACCTTGATTGCATTCATTTCTTTTAGGTCCCAGATTTACTTCCTCAGTCATAGAAGTTATTTATTTTTGAGAGTCTGAGAAATAATAGACATTGTGTATGTGGCATTCAGGGAGCAATGCTAAGAAGGTAGTTATTTAAATGGGTAGATCAAAGCAAGTTGGCTGGGTTGAAGAAAATTTAATCACTTCTTTATTTCCTGTTTGAGAGAGAAAAAGTCATCACATTTCTCTTTCCACTTTCCCACTGATCTTTAAACTTTACCTTCATACAAAGGGCCATCATCACACCTTCCATACTGGATGACTCTCACTCTTTATATTTTAACAGTGTTTGCCAGGTTAGATATTAAACAACAAATGAAATGAAAAGGGCCTATTTATATAGTGCCCTCAAATCCTGCCTGGGATTCATTCCCAGTCTGACAGACAAGAGATTTCTTTGGTGAATGATTCCCTGAGTAGGTAAAGACATAGGCAAGTTTCATATCTGTTCATTCTCCAAAGCTATGTTCAAACAAAAACTAGTTCATGGTTGAACAACACAGATTCTCAGCATGTAACTCTACTCACCTAGAGCGGGCTGTATGCCTTAATGGGGGAGGCGGATAAATCTAGAGTGTCACAGTAACAGTGTGTGCCTCTCATGGGGAGATAGGATGCAGGGAGAAGCAGTTTACCTAGTAGGGTCACGATGCACAGAAGGATGGCAATGAGAGCCCCTGTGCTCAGTCCCGTGGGGTGGACGAGGGCCTCCGCATGGCAGGACTGCATGTTCCCATGGTGGTCACATGCACAGACCCGGACAGTTACTGTCCCAGTGCTGCTTTGGACTGGGTAGTCGTTGTCTGAAATGACCACAGGCAGGAGATAGGTGCTCATCTCGTGTCTATTATAGCCATTTTTCCTAGTTAAGATTCCTGCTGTGTTATCTGGAACCAGAAAGCAAAGTCAATGTTAACGTGCATACCACGTCATGGATTGCAACAATTGTGATGACAATAGATAGATAGAGATAAAGATATACATATATAGACAGAGAAAGTAACTTGGGCTCCTTTACCTTTGTTGTCTTGAATGGTAAAGTTTGAGCCACTGGTTGCTTCAGGGGCCAAAGAGAATGAGAATTGGTGCCCGCTATAAGGGTCGTCTTTGTCAATGGCTCGTAGGGTCTGAATCAACTAAAATCAAAACCATAAAGCTGCTATAAAGTTTTGGTAACTCAAAAGCATTCCTTACAGTGTTGCAGTAAATTGCTTAACTAAATGATTTCTGATTTTAATTTAAAAACGATAGTCTCTAGAAAATTTACAGTGAGTCCACTCTATGCAATGAAATGATGGGTTGGAAATAGAGCCCAAAATAACACTTTGTTTTGGGGCTATCCTGGGCACTGTATGTAGGATGTTTAATAGCAAGCCTGGTTTCCTCCCACTACATACCAGTGACACCCTCCTCTTTGTGACAATCAAAAAATGTCCCCTGGGGGCAAAATCACTTGGGTTGGCAAACACTGCCCTAGAGTGATACAAAACTATAAAATATCACAGTGATCTACCACAGCATTTCAACTAAAAAATTTTGGGCACTCTGTACAACAGCCTGTTTAGAAATGCAGTCTTGACATATACATAAACCATCAACTTGCATAAAAACTAAAAAGAAAGTTTGTACATAAAACACAACTTCAACTTCCTGCCCTAACATGTATTTTAACAGTGTACCGCTGTTTCGACAAACTGTAACATAATTTTATACCATTGGTAGAAAAGACCTATTTCAGGTGGGGACAAATGTGTAAAACAGGAAAACATTCACGAATGTGTATTACTTGTACAGATGGGCAATATAAGTAAGTGGAACTATGAATTATAGGCAATTGTAAAATATGTCGTAGTTATTGCTTTCCTCTCTGTACACATGGTAATTAAAAGTATCTGCTCACCAATTAAGATTTTTCAAATAAAGCAGTGACTAATCTATTTTAATGAAAACTCAGGACTGATTTGAATCCACATCAGTCTTTGAGAATGATGAACTTCCAGTTCTTAAAAACTGCTTGTTCTCTTATGCAAGTTAAACATTCATTCTGTTCTTATTTATAGTATTAATTTTGTTAGCATTTACTTCATACTTAATTCAAACCTGGCCCTCAGCTCTGTGTATCGTCTGAGTTATTAGAAGATCTAAATTAATCTGACTAAATTAATTTACTTTCTTATGAAACTCACCTGATCTGCTTTTGCCTTTTCACAGACAAAGGTTTCATAGAATTCAGCAAATTCCGGGGCATTGTCATTGACATCTAGAACTTTAATATATAGAGGGACTCGGCTGCTTTGCTTTGGATTATCTGCAACATGCCAAAAAGAAGGGAATAGGCATTTATATGTCGATTGTCAACCCCCTTTAGACAACAGTCACTCACTCCTTTCTCATTCATACACAGATTCCCCAAGGCTGCTCTGAGTACCACACGGCACTGTGTACCAACTTAGTCACAAAAAAGAATTAGTCACAAAAGAGAATGCTTCTGGAGTTGGATACACCTGCTGGAAATACCTAGGAGATAAAGCTACTTGTGTTGATATAGGGCAACTGTATAGCAACCCCCAGAATAACACAAAAATAAAGAAAAACTTTATCCAGGAAAGGCAGTTGAGAGGCAGATTTTAAGGGAAGCCAAAGAAGCAGGGAGATGGGAAAACATTTGGACAAAAGAAAGAGACAGGGGGCTGGGGGCGGGGGGGATCAAGGAAACCAGAGGATGTTTTCATCTTAGTTTTTTGTGCTGAATAAGAGCTAGACATAGTGCTTGGCATTTTGCTATATTATCTTATTTAATCCTTACAACCTTTTCTGTAAATACAGTTTTTGCCCTTATTGTATAGATGAGGAAACTGATGCACAGATATGTTAGGTAATTTGTCCATCTTCACAGAGATAATGAGTGAGAAGTAGAGCCTTGATTTAAACTTGGGTCTGTCTGACTCCAAGCCCAGACCGTTCACCTAGGATAGTGAGAGAGCAGCACCCATGTTTGACAACCAGGGACAAGTGAAGTATCTGGGGTACTGTGGAAGACAGATTCCTGGTCTAAGAATCAGGAGTTAGAACCTCTGAACTCAGCCCTCTTCATTCACTTCACTTATGTATCTGTTTGTTCGCTTCATAAATATTTAGTGATCATCTAATTTTTCATATGTGCCAGCCACTAGTTGGGGTGCTGGGACACATGGGGAACAGCACAAAAATCCTGCATGCTAAGTTTTATTCTAATGGGGGCAGACAAACTGTGAAATGGTACATGCTATGGAGAAATTAAACAGGGAAAGGGATTGGAGAGAGATGGAGGTGATACTTTGCATGGGATAACCACTCTGTCTCATCTCATGAGATGCCATTTGTACAGAGACACGAATAAAAAGAATTAAGCTATGTGAATATTTCCAGCTCTCCAGAGGGAGGGAACAGTAAATGCCAAGGCCCTGGAATGGGAGTGGGCTGGTTTCACATAAGCTCTGGGCTTCTGTTGCATCAAAGATAGTTAAGAAGTTTAGACAATAAGATTCTTAAGTTCCTTTGCATCTAAAATGTTTCCCACATTAGTCTTCCAAAGTTAGGATTGCCAAAGATGAAGTCTTAAAAGGTCTTTATCACTAGTAAGTACTTTCAAATATATCACAGAAACATTAAATCTTAAAAAAAAAAAATTAGGCACAAAGCTTAAAATATGCATGAAATGACTACTTCAGTAAAAAATAAAATTTCATGATGTTATAAAAAGTGGTCCTTTTCAGTGCGAAAAATAATTTTGTAATTTTAAAGCTTTAAGTATGCTCTGCCATTGGTATCTGCATTAGTCCCTCCACATAAATTCTGAAGAGCATATTCCTACCTAACAAATTTTTAATTAAGAGTTCTTAACATTATCACAAGGCAATGCTTCATTTTGCCCATATTAGTTATTTATTATTCTATTCAATATCCTTCAGCCATTTCAAATCTCATGAGTTACGTTGACAAAGAAAACTACTGTAATATACCACTAGACATGGAATATTTCACACCAGATACCCAACTGAGCTAAAAATGTTTGAACTTTTAAAATCAAAAACAAAAACTAAAAAATGAGCTATAATTTAGAAGCCTATTTTTAAACATTTAAATGTTATTTTAAAAATACTTTTTCCTTCATGTACTTAGGCCTACACATTGTGTTTACATTACACAATTTTCACTGTGTATAATCATTTTATTTGAAGCATTCATTTGGCATTATTTTTCTTTGCCTTTAATTTCATGGTGACTTCCATAAAATTCACTGTAAACATTTTATTGATTACTTGGTGGTTTGGATTGCTCACTTTGGTGTACAATGGAAAAGCTAAAACTTATATCTCTTACTTCTGTAATGATTTTGAAATAGAAATTCTGTAGAAAGCCAGGAGATAGATATCTGAGATATTTCTAAGTAATGCCTACAGTTTTTAATGTACTTGATTCTCCTCCCCACCAATCCTAACCATGAGTTCATTTTTTCAGCTGCTTCTGTAATGTTCTGATTTATAAAGCTTTTTGGAATTGAATCCCATATGTACCAATTCAACCTCATCTGAGAGGTACATTCTCATGTTATTATTTCTGAACTACATAACATCCACAGTTGCCTCTGCATTTGTGAATGAATGAGCACATGCCTAGAAGAAACATCACTACAAATCATTACAGGGCTCTTTCCCTCAATAGGTATCGAATAGGATATCAGTACATGGTGACTAATTTCAGCATTGCTTCACCAGCCCTTGCTGGGACACTCACTCCATCAATTGGGGACAGTTGCCCTGTGAGGTTAGACTTACTGATCTCTGTTGCTATTACTGTAATGTTGTGCCACAGCAATGTTTCTCGGTCAAGAAGTTTCGACGTAAAAATTGAACCATTTCCAGAATCAATGTTGAATATTCTGTCCATATCTGTGTGTCGATCAACAGAATACCTAAAAATGCAGAGCAGAGTTTAGAATGGTTTTCTTTTCTTTTTATCGAATGATAGTTGACACACACTGTTACATTAGTTTCAGGTATACAACATAATGATTTGGCAAGTCTATATGTTATGCTGTGCTCACCACAAGTGTACCATCTGTCCCCATACAATGCTAGAAAGGTCCTTGTTGTATTTGTTATTCTCACACCCTGAAACTATTCCAAGAATGTCTGTTACATGAATTTTTTCTACCTTGTAGCACATTTCTGAATATCTATAACTTAATATTAAGTAAAACATTCTGGAAAATTAATTCTTTACAACTGAGATCCTAATGTAAACCCATTAGACAAGTTGCATGAGTTTGAAAATCAACAATGAAGTTTTTTTTATATGTAATTTGTATCTAGTTTGTATATTAATACATTTTAACTCGAATCTTAGAACTTTAATGTATATGTGTGTGTTCATGTACATAAGTAGGGCTATTTGTCTAGTTTTCTATTATCCATTTTATTTTAAAATCATTATGTTGAAAGAAGCAAAAAATGGCTAGTGTGGCTGCAGTTAGTGAGGTAGGAAAGGGAGAAAGATGAAATTGGAGAGAGAATCAGAGGCTGGACTGCAGAAGAATGGGCTGGCCACGGCAAGGATTTGGGATTTGTCCTAAGAACAATGTGAATATACCAGTGGATTTTAATCCAAATCATGTTTAATAAAGATTGCTGGTTGAATTGAGGAGAATGGTTGGCTGGTGCTGTCCCAGCTGGTACAAGAGAAGAACAGGATTTGGGGAAGATCATAAGTTCCAGTTTTGGTATTGAAGCTGAGATGCCCAAGGAAAGTTTGGGAAGCAAAAGAGCTAGATTGACAACTTAGATTTCCTGTTCAATTGTCTAGGAAGAGAAGGTCCAGTGAAGGGAGAAAAATATTAAGGACAGAATCACTTAAAAGATGATGGAAGGGGGCACTCGGGTGGCTCAGTCGGTTACACGTCTGACTTCAGCTCAGGTCATGATCTCACAGTTTGTGGGTTCGAGCCCTGCATCGGGCTCTGTGCTGACAGCTCGGAGCCTGGAGCCTGCTTTGGATTCTGTGTCTTCCTCCCTCTCTCCCCCTTCCCCACTCATGCTCTGTCTCTCTCTCTCAAAAATAAATAAACATAAAAAAAAAAGATGATGGGAGAATGAAGACTCACAGTGCCCAGAACAGTTCCAGAGCCAAGTAGGAACTTGATAACTATTTAAGGAGTTAAGAGAATTCAACGAAAACCAAGAGGTATCTTAGAAATTAAAGGACAGAGTTTTCTCAACACCGAAATTGACGGAAGACTAGTAAATTTTGAGAAATGTTATCTTCTTTATAAATTTATTACTAGTTTTGGGAATAGCTATATATGGGGAAATATGTATGTACTCTGTTTTATGTATGGGATATTAAAGAGAAAACTCAGAAGAGAGTTTATATATTAAGGTCATTAGGGGAAAGAATTGCCCATTTCAGCTAGATTCTGAATGTTGGCTCAGTAGAAATACAATTAAGTAAATGACCTAGCTACTCATACACATGTAGAATTATTATGAATGCTCCAAGAAAAATAAACTCTTGTTACTAACTTGTAGTTTCTATTTCAATTGATTATTTTGCTTTAATATAGAACTGGTGAATTATCTTAATAAAATATATTTTTGTCATCTATTAGGGGTCTAAATAAAGTAGATATTTGATTATTGTAGGCTATTTAAACCTGATATTAAAGAGAATTAATGAAGTTCAAAAAAGCTATATACCTTTCTATATCTCTATCTCTATCTCTATATCTGTATCTCAGGCCACCTCAGAATTTTAATTTTAGTTTATATAAACCTAATATTTTATTATTAAGTGTTCATCTCTTACAGATGAAACAGCTCTTATTTTTGCAATTTATGTCATGAATCAATGTTTATTAAGGATTTAGGCAACAGCATTGAACTTGATCACCTGCCTTCATTTTTAATTTGAGAATGACAAATATTTATAGCACATAATTAATTTCCCAAAAAGGAAATTTCAGTATTCATAGACTCTTTAAGAACTTTAATCATTGCCTACATTTTTTGCCTATGTTTTTTCCTTCATGAAAAAATTGAGCTTAAGATGCACTGCTTATTGTCCTTATAAGCTCTTACAATTATATACAGCAGTAATCTTTTCTTGTTATTTGTTTTCTTCCTGCTATACTTTTAAGTTTTACAAGCAATATTTTCCAGTCAAGTCTTTGAAATAAAGGGTACAGGGTGAAGAATTGTTAGTTGGAGGCAGTAACTATTTAAATACCAAAGAGAAAGTAACTATTTAAATACCAAAACTGTATATGAGTTTCCCCCTTAATTGGGAGATTTAAAAAGTCATAGGAAACCTCAGATTTCTACATTATTTAGGAATGATGTTTGCACATGAACCCTTATTTGTTTGTTGTTTTTTTTCCAAAGTAATTTCAATTCATATCTAGTATATTTACTGTCCAGTCATATTAATTGTAGTCATAACAGATAAGGAACAAGGTAATCAATCTTAACATGATTATAGCAGATTATTTTGCTAGGTAGCTCTCCCCCCCCAAATTTATTATATTCTGTGATTCAATAATTTGTCTTCTAATATATCCTCTCAAGTCAGGGAGATTTTAGGTCAGGAAAGGAAGTATGTTTGCAGGTAAATTTTTCATAATATCTATTCAGAGTGACATTTTATAATACCCTTTCATGGAAGTCAAGGGGCATTTCTGATACAGTTATTGGAAGAAAATTATTTTATGTAATTAAATAATTAAAAACTTGTATCTGCATAATGATAAATCAATGTTTGGGGGAGGAGATCTCTAGTATTAATTGTGTACTTAACATTGTCTAGCACCTAGTTGTTCAATATTTACATCTTGGATAACCAAAAACTATGTGTGGATATACTTTCCCAATATAAGAATCAATTTTATCCTATAAAAGGACTTATTGGAATATGCATTTATATACCAATATATCCTTACTTTATCCTTATTGGTATTTTTATCCTTAAATCTATATCTATATATGAAATCCATATGTACCAAGAAAAGGCTGGCATAGAAAACTTTAAAATTAGCTGACAGCCAACCCAGTCTGACAAGCTAGCTACTACTTCCTTTAATAAAACATAAAATAATGCAGTGAGTTAAAATGGTATTCATTATAAAAAGTGAAATAGACATAAAAATGCAGCCTAAATTCCCAGGAGACATTATCTCTTTCAATTAAAAACATGTTGAATGATCAAAGAGGTAACAAAGCTCGTATTTATATAAACTTCCAGCATTAACATTTTTAAATTAGTCTTGACATTGACTTGCTGAGATTTTTTTCCTTACACAGGACAAACTCCAAGTGACAGAATAGTTGTGAAAGTACTTAAAATTATCTGTGGTATACAAGCAAAGGCCATCATTCATTTTCCTTATTAATAATATGAAATGTATATAGAACACTTGATCCATGGAGCTTACATGTGGCTACTTTGGGTTGACCATAGTCCAATTCAAGGAGTCTATAGATATTCAAGTAGGATGACAAAACAACAGAGTCTATTTTCCCAATGATTTAAAACTATTCCCTGAAAGTAAGTCAGTGCATTTTTGTGTTTTAGATGTGGGACTTGCTATCAGGTTTCATTTGAACAAAGGGCTCATGGTTGAAAAGTCAGAAAATGCCTTAGAACCTCAAAATCTTTTATCTGCAGTAATATTTTTCATGCAGCAGTCAGTGTGATCCTCTTTAAAAATTAGGTTTAGATTAGGTAATACTCCTATTCAAAGCTTTGCAGTGGTTTCCTACCTCAATCAGAATAGAACTCAGTCTTTACCAATACCTTCAGATGTCCCTAAGACCTGCCACACTTACCACCTACCAAACCTCCTGTTTCCTCAGACCTTCCCAACCACTCCCCACCTTGATCACTTTCTTCTAGCTTTGTAAGCTTCCTTGCTACTCCTCTTCATGCCAAGCAAGCTCTGGTATCAGACCTTACCCTCATTTCCCCCTCTTCTTTGGACATTCTCCTCCCAGATTCACCATGGTTCATCCTTTCATTTCAATCAAATCTTTACTCAAATGATTTCCTATCAAGGGCAAGCCTGACCATGCTATCTAAAATAGTATCCCAAATACTCTTTGTTTCCATACTCTGCCTTATTTTACTGCTTACAATGTATTTCACTTGAAATATTACATATTTGTTGTTTGCCTATTTCTGTCTTCCCCAATTAAAATGTAAGCTTAGTGAGATTAGGACTTGATGTTGTTCTCTGTTGTATCTCTAAAGCCTAGAACATGCCTGGCATAAGGCAGGTACCCTGATCAGAATATATCTGTGGGCTCACTGGCAAGAGTTCCTCTAGTCTACTTACTTTTTTTTTTTTTTTACAGGGGATAATTTACACAATGATATTCTGATTTAGCAGTTTTCTCATCTAGTCAAGTAAGCTACTGACTAAAGCCTGGAAGTTGTTGACTCCAGTGCCTTCATGATAAAATTCTAGAATACTGAACCATCTGTGATTTCAAAGAGCAATGAGGTTTTCTTGCAGCATGATTTACAGCTAAGGTATTAGGAATGTATACGGAAAATAGAGCTTGCTTACATAGTATAAATTAGGACTCAGCTCTATTAATTTCCCCAGGATTTCGCAGACATATATCATGAAATGATTCTTATTTTTATCCATGTCTAAAAATGAAAAAAATTACGCGTCCAAATGGAGCATAATTCTGCCTCTAAGTGTTAGAGGATAGATTCTTCCACACTTGAAAAACAGACTATTGGCCCGGTGTCTTGTTTATTAAAAATCACAATGCTTTCTCCATGCCACAGTTTGACAAATGTAAGACCTTCAAGAAAAATTCCAGGCCATTCTGTTCTATTACCTTATACCATTTTCATGTAAGCAGTAAGCTCCTATAGATCATTTTGTGTTTCCCCCCCAAATTTTGTGGGTTTTTTTTAGGCTTATGCTGCTGCTAAAACAATTGTTGAGCAAGGAGAGTAAAGATGCTGTTTAGAGTCGTTTTTCAGGAAGATACAAATATCTAATTGGAAGAAAGCATTAATTTTCTAACTTGCAGGTGATACTTGAATAGCAATCGACTGAAGTTTATGAAAAAGACATGTCTCAGAAGTGTGCTTACTTGACAGGATTCCTGGCAGCATCAGGATCTTGGGCTGTGACTGAGCCTATGGTTGTGTTTATCTGAGCATCTTCTCTTATTTGTAGGATGTAGGCCAATTTGCTGAAGACAGGAGGCTCATCCACATCTTCCACCATGATTCTGACCGTAGCTGCATCTTTGAATGGACCCAGGTAGAGAAAGCGGGGTTCAACATGAGGATTGGAGGCTTCCACTTTGAGGGTGTACACTTTCTTCTTTTCAAAGTCCAAGACCTTGGGGTGGGTGGGGAGAAGAGACATATTTAAAGCAGCCAAGACACAGAAAGACGAGACATAAGGCATTTTTAGTGCAAATCATGGGTAGTGAATGTGGTTATATTGCTTAGAGACATCACCACACAGTGTGATATTGGGCAAAGGCATGAGATGCCACACCATCCTGATGAAAATTGTGGGCTGAAACCATGCCCACTATTGCCTTGAAAGTGGGTGCAAGGGTGCAAGGTATAACGGACAGGGAAGAGAACCTGGAAGCAGGAGTCTTGTATAAAAAAGGACCCCCTGTAAAGAAAATTCTTGTATTTGACTAGAGGGAGCCATGTTAGGGGCAAATTGGCAAATCTGACTTTGATTGAATACTTAATGAGTGTTTAAAATTTGCTAGTATTGGGGCACCTGGGTGGCTCAGTCAGTTAGGCTTCCAACTTCAGCTCAGGTCATGATCTCGCGGTTTGTGAGTTTGAGCCCCATGTCAGGCTCTGTGCTGACACCTCAGAGTCTGGAGCCTGCTTCGGAGTCTGTGTATCCCTCTATCTCTTCCCCTCCACCCCCCTCACGCTCTGTCTCTGTCTCTAAAAAATGAATAAACATTAAAAAAAAACTTTAAAAAAAAATTTGCCAGTATCTGGACCCCACCCTGGATCATTAAACCAAAATATCTGAGGTGGGGGTGGGAATCTATACTTTTAAATACCTCCCCCAGTGATTCTAATGTGCAGCCAGAATTGAGAACCACAGGTTTGCATCATGACTTCCTCTTCCTCATTCAGATAAAATAGATTTAATATGTTTTTTTTTTTTTGCATGTGCATGAGTTGATAAAATATTCCAAGTGATATCCTGATAAGGGCATTGGGCTAATTACTTGCCAACGAAAGTAATGATCATTGTTGTCAGAGGTCTTTAGAAAAAGTATCTCTGCTTCTGGAGACATAGTGAACCCAAATGCTTATTGCTGACTTTTAGTTTTAGATGATGATATGACAAGGCTCACTAGAAACACAATTAATCAAGACATTAGTGAAAGTGATTTAGTCGGCTAGGCAAAATTTCAGTTTGAATCTGATAAGGCACTAAGAAAATTAAAAAGGTTAATGCACACTAATGGGCTTCCTAATTATATTATAGTATAAAACATTGGTCTGGATGTCGCTTAAACATGTTTTATTGTGTTTCCAGGTATTAAGACATGTAATTCAAAGCTTAAGAGGAAAGGATTTTCTTGTTATTTACATCTACCTGTGCTTATTTTTACCAGCAAGTATGCTAAAGGAGAGAGAAAATGTTATATCATACATGATAAAAATGCAGTTATTAAAAAAACTCACCAAAAATAACAATTTTTAGCTTTGAAGCACACAATTTATTGGTTTTAAATTTTTGCCACACTTCTGTGTACTGCTCTGTGATGCTAGACAATTTGGGGGGGGGGGTAAATAGTGAATAAGTACATAGGACAAACATTGGAATTCAGAAATATAAAAAATTTATTATCGTGTTCCAAAAAGTAGCTAAACAGCTCATGGGAGATTTGTGTTATTTAATTTATTTCTGTGGTCTTTTTATATCCTGTCTTTAATTCAGGCTACCTTTATCACTGCTTGCATTACTCTTTTCCTTCAAAGCATGTATCAGAATTTCGTTACACATTTGTTTTGTTTATTTGCTTCCTTGTCTCTTTTCTCCCTTAGATTGGCAGTTCCGTGAGAGCAGACACCATTCTGTTGAATGTACCATTGCACCTCCAGCATCTAGAAGAGTGCCTAACACTGTCTATTATTCATTGACTATATTTACTTTATGTACTTTAATGTACACCATTTATTTCTATCATTTATTTACTTATTAGGAGGTTCTTAATAAAAATTTATTAAAAGTATGAAATGAATGAATGAATCAGATTATTGAGGACCTCTAAAAGCCAACCATTAGACTTGGCATTAAAAAAAATAATTAGTAAAACAAGAATCTAGAGGAATGTTCATGTGAGATATAATTGTCTCGGTCACTTGAGGACTAGAGAGAAGTGAATGTGCTCGTTTGTATGGTACTTAACAAACGGCATTACCTTTTTGACAGTAATAACTCCTTCCTGAGTTTCTTGGTCGGTGACGACATCGAACATGTCCAGCCCTTCTCCCTCTGTAATGCTGTACTCAATTTCGGCGTTTTCTCCCATGTCAGCGTCGCTGGCTTTGATCCTGCCAATTGGTGTACCCGGTGGAGAAGATTCAGGGGTTTTAAACTGGTATGTACCTATTAATCACCAGACAGATATAAGTCAAACACAGATGAAGGATACTCTATCACAATAAAGACAAACCGCATTTTCTAACAGTTCTTTCAGACATTACTAGGGATGCAGGCAGGTTTGTACTTTCCTTGCAATAATTAATGGCGCTCTATTCTCCTTAATCCTTACTTTCATGATTGCTAAGAATATTTCTTCTGTCATGACCCGTCTCTTTGCAAATGGAGAACACTTTTCTTGTCCTGTAAATAGGTCTCCAGGTTCATGGTATGATGGCGAGAAAGACTAAGCTGCTAGAGAAGGGTGCAGAAGGTTTCAAGCCCCTGTTAACTAATCTAGCAGAAAGAACGGAAAAGAATTTAACCTGAACTATGACTTTAAGCCAATTATGAGGTATTTCTTAAAAGGGTTCTTTGTGTCTTTGCTAATAATAACTGAAGGTGAAAATAAATGACAGCGATCTGGAGAATGTATCCAAGTAGACACTCTCACCCATACATGGAGCTGGTCTGGCTGCGGTTAGGGATACAGATGGACACATTGAGAGAGAAAGCTCCTAATTGTTTCTTTAAGTAATCTTTCTTTTAAATTTCATTACAGTACTTTTTCTATGCGTAGGTTTCTCCCATTCTTGTATTTGTGTTGTTGATTTAAAACCTATATTTCATAAATGTACACTTTTCCGATGTCCTCATGTTGCAAAATTAGTTTAAGGAGACTGCATGTGGCTTTCAATTTAGATCCGCCAGACTAGCATGTACTTAGGACAATAACGACAAAAAAGTGTCAGAACAAAACTCATTTTACTCTCACCCATTACATTTTGCCAACCATCTGTGCAAATTATTTTGGAAAAAAACAGACTATGACTAAATATCACTAAATATCACTAAAATATAGCCATTCAGTCATATTCAATCATAGCCCATTAAGTGTTGGGCTCATCCTTGGCAAAATGATAAACAAGCCAAGTTTTTCCTCTAGAGTTATTCTTCTCTCCTGTGCTTTGGTATAGTATTCAGTAATGATCCCAAGCTATCCACGGAGAAAGCAAAGTGAGGTAGTGTCCCTGTGGTATTTAAGTGCTGACGAATCCTTTTGTTATCCTTCCCCGGGGAATTCCCATATTGAAAAGGAGGTTTTGGGGCGAAGTATTGCTAATTCTGATATTGTCATTTCAGGCGTCTGTGGGAAAAAAATCTAGGGCCAGTAAAACCTATCTTCTACCCGTTACATCAGAAATTAGTTTTTTTTTTTTTTTTTTTTTTTTTTTGCATTTAGCTATGAGTAAATACTTGAAAAAAATTAAAGAAAATGTAACAGTTCTGGTTGATCCATGTGTATCTCTATTATAAAAGAAGCCCATGTGAGGTGACCAGCATTGGGAAAGATATGCCATGATTGGGTAAGGTGGGCTTTCTTTTTAATGGTGGGCAGCTATTTTCTCCTGGAAGACAGGATTTAGGTAGTTTTCTTAGATCGTGGTCAGAAAAGAATTTTGTTCTTGGAAGAAAAATTACATTAAAACCAGTACCCTCTTTCAAGAGCTCTGTATGAAGGGCTCTAGTATATTGCTTGATACAAAGTAGGCATTTAAGAATGTTGTTTTTCCTTCTTTTTTTCCTATCTAGCCATGAGAGTTAATGATTATAGTGATGATTTTTTTGGTATCTCAATTAACCATAATATAGAAAACTATTTATGATTACAAATGGATTAAGTACATGGTTATTTCCCCAGTTGTATTTTTAGAAACAGTTAAATGATAAATCCTCCCTTATAAAGCTTTGTGGGGATTTAAAAGAGATTAAATGACTGATTAAATTCACAAAACATAAAGTTAATTTTTTTTCTTACAAATAGGAGCATTCTTGTATACATATGTTCTGCGCAAGCAAATTTATGTCTGTGGTAGTCTTTTTAATAAGGAAAAATAAAACAATGGTGTTACCTTTACAACTATCACCATATTATAAATCATTCAACTACTAAAAGTATGGTTATTCATAAGTTCATTAATATTGATAATAACAATGGAAAATAAATATCATTCTTAAAGTTAGAGTTTTATAAAAGTGCACTGAAGAAATTCATTCAATCAAATGTTCCTACTCTGGGGAAACCGGGGAGGGTTGTCGTTGACATCAGTTAGCGTGATGTTCACCGTGGTGGTCCCAGATAATCCCCCCATCTGGCCACCCATATCCTTGGCTTGAATCACCACTTGGTACTGCTCTCTGTTTTCTCGATCCATGTTGAGCAAAGCTGTCTTGATGATACCTATGGATGCGAAATTCAGAAGTGGAAAGGGATGTATTAAAAATACTTTATCAAATCATTTATTTATGCAAACGTAGATGTCATCCACAATACTCAAACACTATACGGATGTAATAGGTGACATAAAGATGATTATAGATAGCCTTTATCCTGAAGGAAATTATAACCACATAGGGGAGATAGATATATTTTAAAAACACCTATGATACAAGAATAAGTACAAGTCATATCTGTAATAGTATAGATTGTAGGTAGTATAAATATCATGTGTTATAAGATAACATAGCAAAATATAACTTGGCATGTGGTACAGTGTTACACTACCATAGCTGCTTGATAAAAGACATTTAAGTGTACTATGAGGAAATTGCTAAGGAAATCATTTCCTTGAACTGACTCTTGAGCTTTACTTTACTGAATCAGCTAATTGCTCATCAAATATACCTCCCATAATGAACGTTCAGAGGATTTTCTAAGCCACAAACTATGGTCTGAAGAAAACACAGCTCAGTTCTCCCATAATTATCATCCTGTATGATCCTAGAGAACTTAAGTTTTCCTAAAGCTGATGTGAGCATTAGTTCAACTGGTCCCAGCAGCGACCAACATTCATTCTTATGTTAGGTTAATTTTATCTCTGTTGTTCAGTAGTTATAAAATAAGTAGTTGAAAGAACTTCTAAAAGTTTGCCTAATCTCTGTGTAGGCTTTATGCTTAAATTAACAACATTCTTTCAAAAATCTTTATAGGCTTTAAAGGCTTTCAAGGCTTTAAAGGCTTTATAGCCTTCTCTCGTAGCACATTCCAGTGCTTAACAACTAATGAAGCTGAAAATATCTTTTTTTTCTTTTATTTTTAACACGAACACCTCAGACAACAGGTCAGTTTTATTCCTATAGTCCTGGCTTCAGTGAAAGTGCAGCTGTGTCTGTTCTCCAATAACAGGACTTCTCTATTTAAATAGAGGAGATCACCTTAGCCTTTGTCCTTTACGTTGAATATTTCTAATTTTTTACCCTCATTGTTTTTCAACTCAACACTTTCTTTCTCCTTGGGATTCTTTCCAAGTTCGTTGCACCTCTTAACACATCAATTTCCAACTGGATGTGGTAACCTAGAAAAGTTTTGATTTCTACTAACAATAATGGATGCTTGGGAAATGTAGAAAAGGAATTCAACTCCTATTATGATAGCAAAAATATGTGTAGAATTTACCGTACAGCACAGACAATATTTCCTAAGAAACAATTCATCAGAAGATAGTATGCTACTTTGTGGATAAAATGCAGAAAAATGAGGTGTTAAAAAAAGAATTCCATTAAGGAATCCACTTTGTTTATTAGGATGCTATCAGCACGAGCTAGACATTGTCATAATAAAATCTTACTGGCTTAACACAGCTAACGTTAATTTTTTGCTCATGCTCTGAGGAGGCCAGCAAGAAGCTCTACTGATAGTAACAGACATCCAGGCTGGAGACCAAGGCCAACATTTGTTTCCATCCATGATCACTGTGGCAGGAGGAAAGGAATGTGGATTGTGCACCAGGTCCAAAAGTTCGGCTTGGAAGTGACTTGAATCATTGCCACATATACCGGCCCAAACAAATCTCATGGCTATATCTACCTTTAGAGCAGGGTAGAGAGATGCCAAAGAACTAGTAAAAGAAGAATTGGAATATTTGTAAATAGCCCTAATGGCTATCAGGAGGTATTTGTTTTTAGGTTCACTCCAAACTGGAAGAAAAAACTAACATTGTATAAGTTTTCTGAATTTACCCTATATAAGTAAAATGGATGAAACATCCATTGTCAGATTTCTGAATTAAAATGATCTGGATATCATGTTTACAAACATATTGCTGGTAAAATTTGGCAGATGAATCTAAGAATATTCAATTACACTGATTGTTTTTTTAATAAATTGTTTTTATTAAATCAATTAAAATTATGGATTGTAAAAAGAAGATCAAAAAGGAATTCTTACCTGTTTCTGATTCAACTGAAAAATAGGGCTGCCCCTGTAGGATACTATACACAACTTTAGCACTGTTGCCATAAGTTGGATCATCAGCATCAGTTGCGGTGACTTGGACAACAAATGTGCCTGTAATGACAGAAACATGAATTGAAAAGAAATCAAGGACCCATGTGGATCCTTGACGCACACACAGAGAAAGCGTGATCTTCTGTACAAAAGTATCTTGACAAAGGAGTTGAGAATTTCAGGATGATACTAGGGTTAAAAAGCCTTGGATTTATCGGGACGCCTGGGTGGTTCAGTGGGTTAGGCGTCCGACTGGTTCAGGTCAGGATCTCACCGCTGGTGAGTTCAAATCCCCACATCAGGCTCTGTGCTGACAGCTTGGAGTCTGCTTCAGGTTCTGTCTCCCTCTCTCTCTGCCCCTCCTCTGCTTGCACTCAGTTTCTTTCTCTCTCTCTCCAATATAAATAAACATTAAAAATTTCTTTAAAAGCCTTTGGCTTCTCATTCTGAAAGAGTGTGATCAACATTTATAAATGTTGTAAGGGTTAGGTTAAAGAGAAGCATAGGATAACCATGACCTTGGGTGGAACCAATTTCAACTAATGTCCAAAGATGAGATTTGATTGGACTCTTGTTATAGTCATTCTTTGAAGTTATCCAGACCTAAGTCAATCAGCATCTTGCATTGCTTTATCTACAGTGATTAGTTTCGGGGTTGTCCAATCATGAGGCCACTTGAGATTTTCTTGGGGATTCTGTGTCATGAGTGCTCTTTCTCCTGGACTGTAATGTGCTGATGTAGGGCCTGTCAATGCAGCAGCTATTTTGTGACCTCAGAGATGCCAGCCTGAGGACAACGCTGAATATGACAGAAAATTTCAGAGAAATAATTGAACCCAAATCAAACCATCTCAAAAGCCCATTTTATTTTTGACCTAAGTATGACTTAAGTCACTAAATACTTTTATTTGTTTAAACTAATTTGAGTTGGGTTTTCTGTTCAATAAAAGCATCCTAAATGATAAATCTATCTGATAATTCTAAGAGTTTGAAAGATCTTGAAACTTAAAAGAGGTAGTGTTGGATTAAAGAATTATTAGAATACTAGAAAATTCACATCTGGAACCTGTAACTCCAAAAAAATTATTATAATTACATGCACAGAGAAGGCAATGATGTTTTAGATCAGCATTCTTGTTTTAAGGACTGCAGTCACCGAATAACCTTCAAAATATTCCTGACCCCCGTGAAATTCCACACAGATTTTTATGTGTATGCTTACATGTTTATTTCACTGAAGAGAAGATCCATAGATTTTATTGGATTCTCAAAGAGATCTGTGACTTCCAAAAAAGGGTAAGACCTTACTCTGATGAAGATCATCTTATGGCTGACTTTTGATATTCATATCAGATAAACAGTAAGCATACTGTTGGAGTTCTCCTGTCCATGGGAAGGACAGGGAAGTTACATTCAGGGAGTATTAGAAGTTTTACATTGCTTTTGTAATATCTAACCAATCCCGTTTGTTGAACAAATATATTGTACTGTGGTGGATGCTCTGGATGTAACATGTTGGTGCATGAGATCGAACACCCATCCTTGTAATTTGGGAATGAAGGTGGGGACAAAGCATTATATGACCTCGGAGCAAGAGCTAATAGTAGTTAACTAACACCCACATTCTTACTTGACATCAATATAAAATTTGAATGCTTTTATAATATGATTATCTAGATGTTTTGAGCACCTGTTAGTTGTCAGATATCGTACTGGGGGCTCTGCCCTTGTTTTCTCATTTCATCCTCATGGTAATCCTTAGCTGTTGACATTTATTATTTATTTTTTGTAGATATGAAACTGAAGGATCAGAGACATCAAGATGCTGCTTATTAGTAGAGTTTCAAATTCAGGTCTGTTTGACACCCAAAGCCCATTTATACCACCATGCTGCTATCCCACTTTGTAATGTAGGATTAAGATGCCTTTTTATATGATAATAATGACGTGTTCATTTATGATAATGGTTAATATGAATATAACTGTACCTGTGTGCAAATTAGAAAGAGACTTCCCTTTCTTAAGACATGTTATGTCCAGCTGCCCCCAGATATTTATAATACATAGTTAATTCTAACATAGTTCAAAAGTGAATGGCACCCTCTATAGTTGTGGGGGTGACACCTTGCACATCAAATTTTGTTTTCTGGAAACTGTTTTGCTGGGTGGTGCTGATGTTGAGACTATTGCTTATTAATTTTTCCTTACTTTTACCACATAGAGGAAAAATATTTTTTTCCTAACAAATCTTCCTCTTAAAAGAGTTTTAATCCCTCTCTTTTGCTTGGCTGATGGTTTGTGATTTTTCTGATGAAACAAAGTGGTTTTAAGTAATGAGACGAGCAGCTTCTTGATGAGAAAGATTTAGATGGTTTACAATCATTTCCATGGATTAGGTTTTTCTAAGTCTTGGAACTGTGACCTAAAATGCCTCTGATATCTGACTCATAGAATTATAGAAGAGTTATTATTAAGTAATTTAGCCCTTTTGAATTTGACACCGAATGAAAATAAAAATAACCCTTTATTCAGGTAGCTTAAAATTTGTCACTGTTTCCCATTAAGTATTTTAATACGGCTAAGAGTGATGTCAGTAGGATTTTTTAAAATTTAAATTGTGTTGACCTCCCAATTTAAGCAAATTAGAAGCATACATATTAACTTTAAAATTGGTAGTAGAATTGTGCACAAAATATTAATTCATCATATTAATGTCATGAAAATCTCTTAATTTCCATCACTTAGTAAAGGATACATCCCCTAAACAACCCCTGCATAATTATGGATTTTTTTTTTTTAATTTTCTTTGAGTCTCTTTCCCAAACACATATTTACTTAAAGCAACTGTCATACTCTCCAGTCTGGAATGTAAACTCAGGCTTTTGTTTCACACTGGAGAGATCCTAACCTCAAGCCAAGTACCAATATGTGCTAAGAGAGGTGGAGAGGGCTGCTGTCTCTCAGCCTGAGGACCAGGGTGGGCACCTGGGGAGGCAGGAAGTAGATGAGATGATATCTCTTTCTTCCTCCTGTTCTTGCCTGACATTTTTTCATCCCTTCATCATTAGAGGAAATGCTGTTTTCTTATAATAAAATGAGACTAGAGTAATATTTGGAAACATAAAGGGATTGTTTGAAATATGATAGTTTTAGAATTTAGCATCTACATTCATTCACCTCAGTAAATTTCACTCCTAGGATTCTTTATTCAGTTGACGTACTAGAGGAGAGACATCATGTGGTTGAAATCACATCTCACTCACCAACATCAGACATTTCGGGAACAGTGGCCGTGTAAACATCCTTGGTAAATATTGGTTCATTGTCGTTGATGTCATGGATCTTGATGATGAATTCAGATTCGGGCTCCACGGGTCTCCCTGTCCTTCTGTTTATAGCTTGAGCTCGAAGGATGTAAACAGGTTTTTCTTCCCTGTCCAGCCTCTTGGTGGCCTGTATGTCTCCTGTGTTTTCATTGATAATGAAGAGATCTCCTGCTCCATCTCCTGAAAGGATATATTTAAGTGATCCATCTCCTCTATCCTGGTCTGAATGTAACTAGTGTAGAAAAAAAAAATTAAAGAAAGTAAAAGTCAAGCATGTGATTCTAAACTGTTTGTCTTGTTAACTTTTATTCATTCCTTTCTGAGGGAGGCAGGTTTGAGGGTTTTTTTTTTTTTCTTATTGTTTACTTAAATCCTCAATAGTAATGCCATTCATTAATGAATATGTTTCCTTATAATCATAGAAATTTCTAGAACTGGAACAGAGCTTGTAGAAAATGTAGTAATCCTTGTTTTGAAGAAGGGAACACTGAAGTCCAGAGTAATAGCAAAATGCCTAAGGACGTATTAACCTGGTTGGAATGAAACTCTTTTCACTACTTTCCTATTTTCACCATAGCATTCAGATTCTACAAATACACTCTACTGTTCACTTTTATGTATCTGGACATACTAGAGAAGTGACATGCTATGGAGAAAATAATTTTGTTTTTGTTTTTTTTTAGAGAGAGAAAGAGCATGTGCGCAGGGGAGAGGGGCAGAGGGGGAGGGAGAGAGAGAGAGAATCTTTTTTTTTTTTAAGTTTATTTATTTTGAGAGCGACAGAGAAAGTGTGAGTGGGGGAGGAGCAAAGAGAGAAGGAGAGAGAGAATTCCGAACAGGCTCCCCACTGTCAGCGCACAGCCCAGCTTGGGCCTCAGTCTCATGAACTGTGAGATCATGACCTGAGCTGAAAGCAAGAGTTGGACGCTTAATCCACTGAGCCACCCAGGAGCCCTAAGGATTTTGGTTTTTGAAACAGAGAGACCGGGGTACATTCTGACTCTATACTTTGCTATCTTGGTGAATTTAGGGAAGCTACTCAATCTCACTGAGTTTCATATGATGGAGTTTATAATCACTTTTCTGGGAAGATGTGATATTTATTTAATTACTTATGAAATTCAACTCAAAGCATTTGAGAAACATCTTAAGTGTTGCCATGAACAATGCCTTGAAAATCCCTTTACTAGATAATTTACAAGGGCACTTAGAACAAGAACATTTAATAGTCAGATTTTCATTTAATATAGGAGAGGATCTTCTAAAAAGTGGAGCCAGACTAAAATGGAATAATCTGCTTTATAAAATAGTGGGTTCCCTTCTCCTGAAGGTAATCAGGCAGAGGCTCTGATAAGATTAACCATCAGTGAGGGGCACCTGGGTGGCTCAGTCGATTAAGCATCTGACTCCTGATTTCAGTTCAGGTCATGATCTCATGGCTTGTGAGATTGATCGGACTCTGCCCTGGCAGTGAGGAGCCTGCTTGGGATTCTCTCTCCCTCACTCTCTGCCCCTCCCCCACTCACACTCTCTCTGTCTCTCTCAAAATAAATAAATAAACATTAAAAAAAGATTAACTGTCAGTGAAATGGGTCAGGTAAAAGGTTGAATTAAATGAGCGCTAATATACCATTGAAGTGAAAGATAATCATTCTAACTTGGAGAACTCGCCTGTGTTGCCTATCCCAGAGATGATTTCCAGAGCTTTGAGTTTCTGTTGTGTCTTTGGGTCCCTTTTTCCCACCTTAGTAAAAGTTCAGAAGGTATTTTTCCTAGGTCTTCAGATAAGCTAACTCTATTCATAAATTTTCAAAAATTAAAATTGAGGAGATCTATTTGAAAAGACCAGTTATAAGTATTAGCTGCATACAGACAAGATAGTTTATTGGTAAGGTAGCTAAGCTCTACCTTATTTCAACTCTGTCTAAACATAGTATAGGCTATGTTACAACAGTTATGGCAACAACAGCAACAGGTAAGCCAACTCTGTGTCCTGTTGATGAATACTATACAAAATGCTCAGAATAGTGTCTATAACCACATTTGAAAACAAACTCTCAAGGCAAAAGGGACTTTTAAAATAAGCGAACCCAGCCTTTCTAAAAAATGATATCCCATGGAATATCAATTATCTAAAATGCTGAGAAGGGGTTCTGCGGCCCCATATGTTTGGGGATTACTTCGTTTTTCTGCCTTTTTCTTAGGAGTCACCCAGTGTACATTAATGTATTAAAGGCTGTCACTGCCTCCAGTTTAAAACTGTACTTGACTGTATTTAATCTAGCTTTCCCGGGGGCTCCTGGGTGGCTCAGTCAGGTGAGCATCTGACTTTTGATTTCGGCTTAGGTCATGATCTCATGGTTCGTGGGCTTGAACCTGCATCAGGGTCTGTCTCCCTTCTCTCTCTGCCCCTCCTCTGTTGACTTTCTATGTCTCTCTCAAAATAAATAAATAATCACTAAAAAAAAAAAAAAAAAAAAAAAAAAACTAGCTTTCCCGAACGTTCTTGTGCAAAGAATCCTTTGTGGGTGTTGGCATTCCCGAGAACAATTTTCTAAGAGACACACTTTGGGAAGCATGAACTAATTGAATCCATCATAGCAGAATCAAGAAAATTAACACTCCGGTTTATGTAGTGTTTCCAAAATCATACACCTTGTGTGAAAGAGTCGGAAGATTAGAACTTGAACACAAGAAGAGGCCCTACAGGTTATTCAGTGCAACCTCCTTGTTTTTAGAGATAGGGAAACTGTCCAAAGCCACACAGCTAATGCTAGTTAACAGCAGAGTTTGAGGAAGAGAATATTATTCATACAATTAGTAGCCTTGAAAGCAATTTGGCAGAAATAATGGAAGATGAATGGGAACGGGGAGGAAATTGCTTAGAAGTGAGACAAACGCAATAAGAAATGTAAAACAAAAGAGGACTCCATGATTTGTGTAATGTGATATGCTAAGGAAACGTTGAAACCGTGATTACACAGAAAGAGCCACTGGGGAAAGTTTAACTCTCCATCGTCAAATCCTAATGACTGAAGAGAGCTTTTAAAAGGCTATTTCATTAACTCATGAGTAATGAAACCAACATCACCGCCCATTGGATCTGGCTTCTGGGCAGCCATGGTTAGCAAACCCGGCACTGGGGGGGGGGGGGGGGGGGGGACCGCACCAGAATTCCAAATAGGAGTTGTGCTCATTCTCTCTCGCTCACCAAGTGTAAGATCATGGCAGCATCAATTAACCTCGCTGGGCCAAGATCCTTATCAATAAAATGAGGATAATAGAACCACAGGACCAGGCTATCATGAAGATCTGATTAGAGACTACGTACAAATACTACGTTAATTCCTATGGGGACATGGAGTAAGAGCACATTTTAAGATACCATTCCTAAGCTCCTCATTCAAAATAAGCATGTTTTGGCTCTTATTTTGACTTTGAGAACTTTGCTGTGAGGACTTTGAAAACCCAATTTTATAAACCCATAGTATCTCTAAGGTAAAATCTGTCATCAAAAGCTAGTATTCTTCTACCGGTGGCAGTCGCTGTCTTCCCATGTGATACATTGTATTCTGCATCCCACTAGATTGTAGACGCCCCTCGGCTGGTTCTTTCATCACTCTCGATATGTAATTGTTGCACACTTAGTAGGTGAAGACCACATCTGGTCACAAGATTTATTCAGGTAAAAGTAATCAGAAACTTATTTTTAGCTGTCAGGAGAGACCATTCCGATGACTTATGGAACAAACACCCGAGACGATATAAAAGGGCAGCAGAGACGCCAACGAAGAGTATGAACAGGATTGCTCTGCAGATCCCGATTCTGATTTATCAACATTTGAAAACTGGTGGGAAAATGCATCTCTTTACTCAGGCCTTGTCTGATAATAAAACAATTTAGCCTCATCCCCCTCGAGGTGCAGTGCCTGTGTCTGATACAGTACACGGAGCAGAAACCTCCGGAAGCCTTTGTGTGCTCTTTCCCCGCTTGCCCCTCCTTCCACGCACCTCCCCCGGGGCCAGTTCTTTTCTCTCTTCTTGGGGAAAAGAGGAAACATGAGACATCAGTGCTAGTGAAAGTGATGGTGGCAACCAGACATTAGGGGTTTATTGAGCACTTAGATTTTAATTGGATTTTTTCTTTTGTGATGTCATTCATCATGGCCACTGTAAAAGGCAGAAGTTAAACAACAACAAATAAAAGGTTGTAGGCTGCCCGAGGCATGTTTTTACTAATTTCAGTTTAATGTGGCTGTTCCATTAAGTTTAATCATCTGGCTCACTTTTAACGATTCACCATCAAGTAAAAATTATCCACTTTCCCCAGAAAGTCACATCTCATCTGGGGCTGGCAGGACTTTTTACTACTGTACCTGTAGCATTTTGTTCCAGAAGGAGCTCAGGGCCTTTGTTTTTCCATTGATTTATTATTAAAGTGCAGCACCTTGACAAATAAATACAGGGATTTGGGGTTGCAGACACAGGTCCACAGAGGGTAACACCAAAGCAGTGCCGGCCTCTTTTTACCTGCTACACGTGCCAGCTCTGAACTTGATTTTGACTCCAATTCATTTTTTTTAAGTTTATTTATTTATTTAGAGAGAGAGAACTAGCAGGGGAGGGGCAGAGAGAAGGGGGGACAGAGGATCCCAAGCAGGCTCTGTGCTGACAGCAGAGAGCCCAAAGCAGGGCTCGAGCTCACAAACTGTGAGATCATGACCTGAGCTGAAGTCGGATGCTTAACTGACTGAGCCACCCAGGTGCCCCTTGACTCCAATTCAAAAGTATAACACTAATTGTGCAGATTTCAGTTTCAGATTTTCAGTCTGTCACTGAGTCACTGAGTATCTGCAACAGCCTGAAAGGGGTCTAGAAAAGGAATTATGTGATTTTTTTTTCTGAAATAAAAAATTAGATTATGGCTAATATCTAGAGTGTAGTGCAAATGTGATGTGGCCATTTGAGAAATGTAAAGGTTGACAACTGGAGATGTCACAGGGCAATCAGAACAGTTGTGAAAAGGTGTCTGAAGGGGACTGAGGTGGAGAAACTGGAGTTATGGTGGAGAGAGAGAGAACAACCTTTTACTAAATAGATTGAATATTATTTTAGATTAGGAAAATAAGTCTATGATCAAGTTAGGACAAACTGAGGCTGAACTGAATTCAATATATATATATACATATATATGTGTATATATATATGTATATATATGTGTGTGTGTGTATATATGTATATATGCATACATCTCTCTACATAATGCATTATACATAATGCTAATGAATATCTTGATATTGTGAAGGCTGTGAAGAGGTTGTTGAGTAGAGTTCATACCAGGAAGAAATTCAACCTTGCTTGAAGTACATAGAAGGGATTAGAAGTAGATTCTGTTTTAGAGATTATAGGGTTAGGTAAACAATATCTTTCAAATTTTATTTTAAAGTTTATTTGTTTATTCTGAGAGAGAGAGAGAGAGAGAGAGAGAGAGAGAATGAGAGAGAGAATGAGAGAGAGAGAGAATGAGAATCCTAGGCAGGCTCTGAGCCTGATGCGGGGCTCCAACTCACAAATTGTGAGATCATGACCTGAATTGAAGTCAGGTGCTCAACTGACTGAGCCACCCGGGTGCCCCCCACAATTTGTGTTTTAAGAAGCCTTCCAGGGGCGGGGGTGCCTGGGTGGCTCAGTCAGGTAAGCATCTGACTTCGGCTCAGGTCATGATCTTACAGTCAGTGAGTTCGAGTCCCGCATTGTGCTCTGTGCTGACAGCTCAGAGCCTGGAGCCTACTTCTGATTCTGTGTCTCCCTCTCTCTGCTCCTCCCCCACTCACGCTCTTTCTCTGCCTCTCAAAGATGAATAAATGTAAAAAAAAAAGAAGACCTCCAGGTAATTCCGATGAGTGATGAACGTTGATTACCATTGCCTTAACTAGTATAATTGTAATAGTTAACAGCATGGACTTGGGCAAGGGAAACACATGGGCGTAGGGATGCCCAGCTGGCTCCGTCGGTGGAGCATGGAACTCTGGATCTTGGGGTTGTGAGTTCAAGCCCCATGTCGGGTGTAGAGATTACATAAAAAAACAAAAAATCTTAATTAAAAAAAATAAAAGAAACGGGTGGAAATGCATGCTGTGTACTAGTTGTGTAACTTGGGAGAATTTAGTTAATCTCTGCAAGTCTCAGTTACCTCACCTCTATGATAGGAATCATGATACTTAGTTTATAGGAATGTTGCCCTGAAAATTAATGAAATAATGTATGTAAAATGCTTCGCCGGAGGCCTAACTCAGAAATGCTTCAATAAATTATTCTCACATCATAAACCTGAGTATTCAGAAGGTGGAAAGATTTGGGTCTGAATTCTGACTTTCCTGTTAATTAACTAAATTAATTAAATTTTCTTAATTTCATTCTGTCATCTATAAGATAGAACTCAGAACAATTAACTTTGCCAGTTATTCCTCCTCTACTTGCCCTTTAAAAGTTGGTAACCCTCAGGCCTGTGTCTCAGGTCCTTGTCATTCCATTTCACATATTCTCTCCAGATGAGATCATCTCTCTATTTTTCTGTGTTCAACTATTACCTCTGTGGCCTTGATGCCCAAATCTATTTGAGATTATCTATACCCCGGGGCCAGTTTCTTGAGATAGAGAGACAAAGGTGCAAGTCTCTTGGACAACTTATGCTCAGTACTTCCCAACTGACTTTATCACCCTCTCTCCAAATCTACTCCTCCTCTGTATGTCCCATCTCTGTAAAGGCCATCAGAGAGTCATCCTAGACCTTCACCTCTGCCTCAATCATCCACATTCATTAGCTACCAAACCCCTGTAAGTTCTAACTCTTACATATACCTTGACTCACCTACTTGCCTTCATTTCCACCACCATGGTCCAGGTCACTGCCCTTTCTCCTCAGTCTGTTGTAATGACGCCCTCCTAACACACTCAGTCTTACTTCCTCTCAATCTATTTTCCTTTCTGTGACTAGCCCAACTTAAACAATAGCACCACTAATTCTGAAGATGCCATTCTCCTCTAATTAAATCCTCTGGTGTTTTCTCTTTCCTCTCAGGATAAAAGTGCTCATCCTCACTCCTTAACGTGGCCTCCAAAGTCCACCATGGTCTCTGCCTCCCTAGTCTCCTCAGTCACCATTCTCTCCCTGACACTCCTTGTTTCAGTGTACTCTTCTTATTGTAGTTTCTAAAAGATGTGTTAGTCTCTCGCATATCTAGGCCTCCTGCATATGGTCCCCTTGGCATAAAGTCCTTTTGAACAACTTCACCTGGTTGATCTCACCCATATATCAGGTCTGCATAATCTTCATTTCCTCAGGAAAGCCTTCCCTAAGCTGCTAGTCTGAGATTCCTCTGCTATACGTGCTCAATGTATTCCCCATTTAGCCATTAAAGAATTCTATTTTTCTGATGACTTGTTTCACAGCTATTTTCATGTTTCAATCAGCAAACAGCTAGATTGCAAGTTTCATGAAAGAAGGCACCAAAACTGTCTGGTTAATTTCTGTATTCTCAGCACCCAACATTACTGGCACATTGTAGTTCCTCAATAATTAATGATTTTAAGGAATTAATGAATGAATGTTGTAAAGATAAAATTGGACAAAATATCAATAATCATCGAAGGTTTCTGACACATGGAAGACAATCAATAAATCTTAGTGTCCTCCATCTACTGTTTTGCTTCATTTTAGTGTAACTCTATGCACCAAGATTATCCATTCCTGAAGCTGTCAGACCACTTAGCAGTTACTACCAACACTAGGCACGTGATGTAATATGAGTGATCGGAGGGAGGAATTCAAGTTGTTCCCCTGTATCTAAAAATATTTATTTTATAACCAATTAAATCTTAATACAATAATAAAACCAACTTGTATTGGGTTTGTTGAAAAAACTAGACAAGTTATAAATACATCGAGGACACTGCCCATTATAAGTATACTGAGTGCTGGGACAGAAGTCACCTGTCAAGGGTGAAGAAGCTTCAAGATTCATTCCGCTATATTTCAAATATCATCCTGTTGCAGAAACTAATGGATAATGAAAGGAAAATGCTCCATTTCACAGAAACATTGTTCCATAATAAAAATAATTTAACTTTATGAACCAAGGCCACTTAAAAACACATATGGGCCTGAAGGACTGTATGAGATGGCGCATAAAAAAAAAATCACACTTGCCTTATGCAAACTTGCAGTTTAGGCTTGGAAAAACTGACTCATGTAAAAGATACAGAATAAAAGCAGAGATTAGACACTTGAGCACTGTCATTAAGTATTAGGAATAATAAGGTGAGTAAAAAGCCGGAGGATAGCATAGAAGGCACTTGTAAATTGGACAAGGTGGAGTCAGGGAACATGTTAGCTCTTTGATGGTTTATGAAAACTTCTTGGAGAAGGTAGCATTACTGATGGGAGACAAACGACTTAGCATCCAGTATGAGCACGTGGCATGGTTTCAAGGCTCAGTGTAGGAGAAAATCAGAGGAGGCTTTGAGAATGTGCCTGGGGTAATAAAAGCAATAAAGTCAGCTAAAATAGAAACACTCCTTCCCTTGAGTTGCTGGGTCACATATTTTCGCACACTGCACTCAGATGTGCAAGGGAAGATGCAGCTTCCTTATTTATTTTTTTTTTTTATAGTTTATCCCTTAAGCTCTAATCCCATTGAGTATTAGGAACTCAATATTAGGTTGAACATCGAGTCAATAATTTAGTGCAATCCAATAACGTCTACCTGATTCAATAATAGAGTCTCTTTAGATAACTCTTTTAGATAAATCTCAGTCTTTCTGGCTTCTGCTTTCTCTCTTTGCCCCTGATCCAGTCCAGGATACCTCCTGGGTGTATAAAGGAGAGAGACTCACATGGTCTGCGTCAGAGGGAAATTTGGGGGCTTTTGGAGCCAAGGGCAGTCCTTGTACTGCCCTCTGGCCCACTGATTTCTAGACAATATCTCATCCATTACTTTCTTCAGTGGCATGTGTGTGTTTTGGCAGGTAGAAACATGATCTCAGTTCTCCAAGATCAAAGGTGAGGAGCTCAATCCTGCCTGCCTCATTGCCATCAGAAACCCCCCTGATGTCTGACTGTGACTCTTCCATTGCCCTTGGCTCTGTGGTCCTAGCTTACAGGGTTGCTTTGTCTTTGATAGGTACCATCTATGGTATCATCCACTTCTTTCTTGCCCTGGAGAAACCCAGGAAGTCTCCTGAGAGCTAAAAGGGGGCTTCTCCTTCACCACATGATTGCCCCAAATGGGAATGGACAAAAACCACTCTGCTTTTACCTTTAACTCACAAACTTGCCACTGCTGCCTGGGAACTTCAGATATAATGTCAAGGCCATAGAAAGGACTTCAGGGGTGCCTGGGTGGCTCAGTTGGTTGAGCACTGACTTCGGTCAGGTCATGATCTCACAGTTCATGGGTTTGAGCCCTGCATTGGGCTCTGTGCTGACAGCTCTGAGCCTGGAGCCTGCTTTGGATTCTGTGTCTCCCTCTCTCTCTCTCTGCCCCTCCCCCACTTGTGCTTTGTCTCTGTCTCTCAAAAATAAACATTTAAAAAAAATTTAAAAAAAAGGAAAAAAAAGAAAGGACTTCAGATACATATAGGACTGTGTGTTTGTATGTTTAATAGCCAGGACTGTGAAATTCCTCCCTTGGCTTTAGGAATACCCCCACCAAAACAGTTTTGGTGGGAGGAAGAGCCAATTCCCACTCTTAAATCAAGAAGACAATGGGAGTGGAAGCGTGATATGCAGTACAGAGCCTGGCACCAATAATTTTTGGTGACTATATTTATAAATGGAATTCATGAGTTTTATTCTAGTTGGTTAGGCCCCTCTCTTGATACATTAAATGGGCTCCAAAGGAATCTAGAAAATCTCTTTTCCTCTGACAAAACCTAGGATCAAGCTGCCTCCATATCCCATGTTCTTTTTCAAGTATACTATGTTTTCTCTTATAACGACCTTAAAAATTATACTCTATAAAATATAAATAACTTGATTGATTTTTATAGCGGTGGACATATTTTATCTTTAAAGCATCCTCTTATATAATTCATCATTTGGCAACTGGTCTGGCTGCGATTTGGGAAAATAATAATAGCCATTTATTAAGCCCATTCTGTGGGCCAGGATATGTGCTGAAATCATTACATAGATTATATAGATGTATATCATGACACTCTTCATATTTCCTCCTAACTGATGAGGAAACCAAGGCAAGATAAGAGTTAGGTAATTTCTTGGCATCATACAACCAACACGAGTCCAGATGATCTGATACCACAGTGTCTTATGTTAACCACAACAAAAATATTATCTCTAGATGTTTACATTCAGATCTATGAACCATTCATTAAAGGATTACTCTGTACCAAACTGTATTTTAAGTGCTGAGTAACAAAGATCTAATTCAGGATTTTTAACCTCTGCACTATTGACATTTTTGTTGAGTAACTCTCTGTAGTGGGACGTAGACTATGCATTATAGGGTATTTAGCAGCACTCCTGGCTCCTACCCACCAGATGCCTATAGGACGTTTCAAGTTACAACAACCAAAGATGTCTCCAGATGTTGTCAAGTGTCCACTGGGGGACAAATTGCCTCCATTGAGAACCACTGATTGTGTGCTCGCTTCGGCAGCACATATACTAAAATTGGAACGAGAACCACTGATTGAATTCTACCTATTTGTTCGTCCATCTATCATCTATCATCTTTCTGTCCTTCCATTTTTTCTCATTGTGTACATTGTTATGCTTAAAATACATTCAAATAATACCATAAAGATTCTGCATTTGCAGAGATGCCACACGACCCCACTCAATTCAATCTTTTATCTTTTGTTAGGTTTAATAACCATTGAAACAGACCTTGTGTTACATGGAGGAGAATTTCTGACAAAGTGCTAAAAGCAAAAGAATTTTAAATTTAAACTCAGGAGAAATTTATTAATTCCCTTGACATTTATCTTTTACACTCAATACCTTGAATTTAATGTCAAAAGTACCAGAGCAACTATAAAATGAATAAAACTTGAGTGCTATAATAGTTGTGGTAGGCAGAATAATAGCTCTCCCAAAGATGTGTATGTCCTAATTCCTGGAACTAGTGACTATGTTACCTTATCTGGCAAAAAGGAGTTTACAGACGTGATGAAGATAGAGATTTTTAGATAGGGAGATTACCTTAGATTGTCCAGGTGAGACTAATGTAATCACCAGGGTCCTTATCAGGGAAAGAGGTGGGGGAGAGTTGGAGTCAGAGATGGAAAGGTGGAGCACAGGTCAGTGTGTGGTGTGTGTGTGTGTGTGTGTGAGAGAGAGAGAGACAGAGAGACAGAGAGACAGAGACAGAGAGACAGAGAAAGACAGAGACAGAGAGAATAGAGAGAGAGATTTGAAAATGATAGGCTGCTGACTTTGAAGATGGAGGAGGAGACTATGAACCAAGGGACACAGGCAGCCTCTACAAGCTCAAAAAGGCAGGGAAATGGACCCTTTTCTAAGAGTCCCCAGAAGGACACCTAGCAGACACCTTGATTTTAGCCCAGTAAAACCCATTTCAGGCTTCTGACCTCCAGAATTGTAAGATAATAAGTTTGTTCTGTTAAGCCACTAAGCATGTGGTAATTTGTTTCTGCAGCCATAGGAAACTAAGGCGGTAGTTCCTTACCCTTAGAATTCAAGGTGAGTTGAACCTGAATGCGGTCCCTCAAGAATCCCAGCCAAGAGTGGAGAACACTCACTTTTGGTGAGCACTTAATATGTGTCAGGTACCGCAAGAATGCTCAACAATTACTTCTCATAACAACTCCAGGAGCTAACCTTTATTTTCTCAATTTATTTTTCAGAGAAACTGAGGTCAGAGAGGTTAAGGAACTTACCCAAAGTTAAGGACATGGCAAGGAAGGATACCAAGATCTGCCTGACTCCAGTGTCTGTGCTAATTCACACCAGAGCGTGCTGCCAAACGGCACTCCCCATGATGATTACAAATGTTTCTGGATTCATTGTATTTATTATATTAGACCCCAGGCTAAGTTATTTGTAAATTCTATTGGCACAAATGATACAAACTGTAATATGTGTTATTGTTCATTTGGGATTTATCAATTAAACAAATGCCTTTTGGTTTATTCACTGCATGAAGTTATTTCCCCAAAAAGGCATTGTTTACTGCCTTTGGCTTGGCTCTGGGTGTCCAAGGTCTTTGGCAGACTGGGACATTAGTCTCAGCTCCTGCTTAGTCTAACATTTTCATTTTCAAAAAGCCAGTGGTAAATCAAGCTGAGAGCCAGATACCCAGTCAAAAATTGATTTAGTAAGGCACCGCAACTCACCAGTTACAATCCTACCTTTTTGCCTTACGGTGCAATCTCTTTAGTAATTGCCAAATCTAAGGACACATGCGCATGCACGCACACACACACACACACACACACACACACGTTCCTAGTGCCCCTCTCTTATTTTCCCTCTCACTCCAACACATACACTTTGGAGGAAAATATTAATACATAAATGCAGGCATTTGAGACATGATGACTCAAATGGCAGAAATTTTTAAAATTATGTTTCTCAGTAGCTAATGGACTTTTCCCAAAATGTGTTTTTCTTCAAAGGTAAAAAATATGTTGGATATAATATTCTTATATTGACTCCTAGGATCTAAAAAGTTAAAGTTATATCTTTATAAAACAGATAGTTTGCTTGAGAGAGGGACTATTTTTCTGTTCAAATTCTTAACTCTCAAGAATCCTGTATGTACTCAATAAACAAAAGACTAAACTGAATTCCATAACCTGCTCATATAACTCAGGTGAGTGATTCTAGGAGAGGAAATTATGAGCTCATTTGTTTATTATTTTTCTTGGATGGGAACAAGCTTATAAGTTATGATTTGAACTCTTTTTCTTTTTCTTTCTTTCTTTCTTTCTTTCTTTCTTTCTTTCTTTCTTTCTTTCTTTCTTTCTTTCTTTCTTTCTTTCTTCTTCTTGCTTTAAGGGAACAATGAAGCAATCAAGAAAGAGAAATGTGTACTGTCTGGATGGCCACACTGGGGAAACTGTTTCACGGTTAGTGCTGTGCTCATAGAGCTCCAACTCCTAAGCATTTATGTGATTGTTTTATTTGCCTACATGTCTGAAATACTTTCTGCTACCCCAGTATCTTCATAATGTATAAGGGAAGAGTATTAGTCTCAATCACATCAAAAAGGCTGGACTCCAGCCCCAGCTTTGGCACTCTGCTGATAGTGACACTGGTCTCTTAAACCCTCTGGGACTGTTTTGTCATACCCAAAAGGATTTAATCCTGCCTAACTGGAAATGTGCTTATGCGGTCATTCAAAGGGTGCTCGTATGCTGAAGCACTTCATAAACCATAGCACCTGCTAAAAAAATAAGAAAACATTATCATTGCTCTTTCTCTCATTACAAATTTTCTGCCTGCCAAGGAGTGATTTCTTTGTGTTGTGTCTTCTATTCTGTCTTTCCCCTTTCTTTAGAAATTACTTGATGGTTTGCCATCATAGTAAGGTTCCAACTACTGCATTATCATTTTAAAACTCAAGAAAGTGACGTGTAGACTGTTGAAAGGGAGATAAAATGCAATATAATACTACCACTCAAATTGGCCAAGTCACTTAATTTTCTTGATTTGGTTTTAAAACTGTTTTCCTTTAAGAAGCGGGTGGATAGGTGATCACCAAAATCATAGCCTTTGCACAAGTTAAATAGCTCCTCCCTTTTTATTCTTTTTACATAATACGCATGGTTGGGAAGCTGGACAGAACACTCAAGATACAAATCAACTCGTTACAAGGAGAATTTTTTTCTTTTCTTTTTACTGTATCCATATAAGAAGGTGGATGCTGAACCTAATCATTTCACAGTATATGTAAATCAAACCATCATGCCTTACACCTGAAACTTAGTGATGTACGTCAATTATTTCAGTAGAAGTGGAGAAAAAAAGATACACTAGGGTAGGAAGGTAATTTTTTTTAATGTTTATTTATTTTTGAGAGAGAGAGGGAGTGTGAGAGCGAGCGGGGGAGGGACAAAGAAAGAGGGAGACACAGAATCCGAAACAGGCTCCAGGCTCCAAGCTGTCCGCACAGAACCTGACATGGGGCTCAAACTCGCAAACTGTGAGATCATGACCTGAGCCGAAGTCAGACGCCTAACTGACTGAGCCACCCAGGCGCCCCTAGGGAGGTAATTTTTTATAGTCCATTCTGCTTTACTTGATTTCTAAAGGGAAAGTTTGCTTTCCAGAGGGTATTTACCCTAAGTGGGGGGGAGAAAGAGGCAAGAAGCCTTAGGCTATAGATTAAGTAAGGAAATGAGCCAGAATCTTACGCTTCACAATTTGTGGAAAGAAAATAATAAAACATGCTAAAATTTTGCATAACTCTATGTAAAAGCAGACTTTTTTTTTGCATCTTCTCTTTCCTGTTTCTCTTCTGAATGATACTCATATAAATAGTAGAAAGAGTTAAGATGAGATTACTTTCCAGAAATGATTGTTTTTCCTCCAAGAACTCAAAATATGTTGATTAGGAGAATGTATAGTTGGTAAAAAAAAAAAAAAAATTAGTCATTATATAGAATTTTTCTCTCCCTGTATTTTCACATTTTTCTCCATAGTTGATTTTTATGTGAATTGTTGCAATCAACATTTTCAGGTCTTAAATGACTTCTTTTTTACCAGGCACTTGAATTGTCTGCACAATGTAGTTTCCTAGGAATTTTAAGAAAAATGTGCTTTCTATTGGTCAACTCTTGCTTTTCCCCATTCTGTTTCAAACTTTCTTCTACTGAGACCCTGAATGATGTCTGGTTTTCATTTGTAAAGGTCTTAAAAGAACCAACTTTTATGCTATATTATTATTTGCTGTATCTTCCCTTTTTATCTTTCTTGTTTATGCACATACAACTGTGTTGTCTTCAGTTTCTCTGGCTTGCACTAAGGTACCTTGAACTTTTTTCCTATTATATCATAAAATATTTGTGTCATTTTGATGTGAAATTTCCAGAGGTAGCTTCCATGGAAAGACATACTAAATTTGGTTTATATGTTTACTACCTAATATATCCTTGAACTTTAAAGACTTTAGATTTTCAGTTGTCAACCCAATGACAGAAAGCACTATCAGTGATATCCATATCAAACCATGCACACCTATAAACTGGGAAACACTTTTAAATTACATGGCAGGTTTTTATCTCTTCCGTCATTGCAGCTTAATTCAAGTAATATTTGTCTGTTTCTATGGTGCAAATCTGTCCCAGGCACTTTTAAGGACACAAAGATGAATAAAACATGTAGGCTAGGGTCTTGAAGATTTTACCAAGATACAAGTATGTGAAGATTTAAATTAAATATCTAAAGTACTAATTGAAAGAGGAGTCCTGGGACTCAATATAAAACACTACTCAATATACTGAAGGTCAAAGTTGAACTTTAAACAAAGAATTAATTATTTTGCTCTTAAAAAGGTGAAGCATTCAGGGTAAGAAATTAAATCAAGAGTGATGTTTCCCTCAGTAAAACTTTGGTTCAATACTATAAGGAGATTATGATATTAACTCCAACCTAACAACTTAATTATGACTACCAACTTAAAACTTGAGCATTCTTTAAGTGCAGTAGTCATTTTTTGCATTGCTGGATGCATTAAAGTTTGTATTGGAAAAAATAACGACACCCGATCAGAGTCTTAACATTTCGCAGCAATTTAAATAATATTAACTCCAAATTGTGGTGTAAAGTGATGATGTTTTCAAATGAAATAATAAATCGCCTTAATAGGAGGGTCTACAGAAGTTACCAGGATCGTCAAATAACGGGACTTGTAGTGCACATTTTATTTTTAGTTAGGTTGGGATAATAAAGAAGACTTCGTATTTTTATGTATGCGTAGTTCTCTGAACTGTTGGTGATGAGTCATTTCTGCAGCTGCCTTAGCTGCTTGGCACCATCTCCTGGCCCATAATACTTGACTTCACAGAAGGAGACTGCACATTAGCGGGATAATCCCCTGGGCACCTTTGGTTCTTCCTTTTCTTCACTGTTCCTGTTCTTTGAAGGCTCACTGGATTGCAGCGTGCCTTTCCTTCTTCCATGGTCTTCCCTTTGTGAGTAGGATGTGCCAGACCCCGTTCTAAGCCCTTTCTGTGTATTAATTTATTTAATCCTCACCTCAATAACTTTCTTACTCCTTCATGTAACAGTTGAAGAAATGGGGGACAGGGAGGTTAAATAACTTGCCCTGTATTACCCAGGTGGTCACCGTGGAGCTGGGGCTCAGACACAGGCAGCCTCCTTTGCTATTAACTTTACACTCTCTAGTGCATAATTGTTGAATGAATGAAAAGCATTTCTCTCCAAATCTATTCAAAAATGTCAAAGCCGAGATAACTTCTTCAATTGCCTTCTTAACTCCAATCTCTGTTCCCTCTAGTCAGCATTAAATCCCACATGCAGAGTGATATTTCAGGCTTTTTGTTATGCCCCCATCACTGCCCTCAGGTCTTCTAAAACATACTAATTCACCTAAAATATTTATTCATATATTTCACACATGTATACATTTTAATCTTCTAAAATGCCTCTTTGTGTGTGTGTGTGTGTGTGTGTGTGTGTGTGTGTATTCTTTGTGAATGGAAAGCTGGAAGCAATTATAACTATATTCCTGGTGAAATATTTTGGCATGCTGCTTTTCTTTTTATTTCACATCACATAATTTCAAATTTGATTCCTCACATTGACCTTTGAGAGTATCTATTCCTTCTATTTATTTATCAGTAATAGCAATAAGAAAAAAACCTCTTTGTCTTACGGGGAATTCTGTACTTTCTTTCAACCTCCTCTTTAATTCCAGACAGAAAGCTAGGTTTGCAAAGAATATTGATATATTTTAGCCTACTTATGAGGATTGTATTATGTTGTCATTTTAATAATTGACAACGTAAAAGCTTATAGGAAAGTGGAATTTGCTAGTAGTGGCCAAATCTATACACAAAGAGATGACTTCTTGAGATTCCAATGACACATTAACATCCATACATAATCTCTAAATTTCATGAAGGTTATCAAAGGCAGAACCCCTGTCAAAAACTTGTTTATTTTTGATAAAAGAGACAACATAAGGAAGGCATCTTTTAATTTTGACAAGAGATGGAAGGCCTTCTAAAAGTTAAACTTATAATTCTGCTTACAATATATATGTCCTTGGCTTCTCATATTTAAATGAATGTGCCAGTTCTGTCATTCAAATCAATGGAAATGAAAAAAAATCAGTGGTTTAAGTATCTTTTTACTGTTGATTACCAATAAGTCAAGAATATTGATCTGATTTTTGGAATAAAATTCAGTCAAAATGATAATTAAGGATTTTGATTTGAAAAGAAATGTAAACTGCGGTGTTGGCGTTTTGCATATTCATATTTCCATCTGCTATGGTGGACCCATAATATGACAAAAAACAAAGAATTCTGCTGCAAATCAAGTGTTTATATTGTTTAATAATAGTACAAACAAGTAAGGTAATGAGTAAACAAATACTTAGCCATGTCTATAATATAGATTGGAGGGGATTTGTTATAATGAACATGTAGCATCTCTATAACCTTCTAACAACCTCAGGATCTGTTCGACTTGTGGAGTGTGGAGGTAAAATAGCTCAGTGGGAACAAAAAGGACCTGAATCCTTAACTCTCTTGTATTCACCTTGATCCCTCCATTTCGTTCAACAAATTGAATTGCCAGCAGGAGGACACAGGATTCCACAGACATAATGACGTGGAAGTTGGAGGATTTGGGATTGGGTCCTTCTTTGCCTTTCTATATTTTACTCTGCTTGCGTGAGCCAGGCAATTGAACAGTTGCCTTTGGGTTTATGACCAAGGTCAGACATTCTAACTGTGCTGTTCTCCACACGAGGGACTGTGTGGAGAGTTTAAGATTCAGAAAGAGAACTGCTGTTACACAGGACATCTTAGCATCAAATAGCAAACTGAAGCTTTTGTCATTAAGAAAGGGAAATCAGTTGGTGACAGGGAAACACAATGAGGATTACTGCCAATATTGGCAGTTGGGAAGTTACTTTTGAAACATTTTTAAAAAGTACATTCAACCAGCGAGTGCACGGTCTCTTAAATACACTAACCAATTGAAATATAAAAATGTTAAATGGCTGAACATTAAATTTAAATGATGAAGAAGAAAGATGTGCCCAAGGCACTTGTCCTGACTCAGGGAGAAAAGATTATTGCAGGTCATTGAACCAGAATAGAAGTTTAGAGAAGGTTATCAAGGGAAATAAAAAGAAAAGACACATTTTCATCACAATGACCAAAAAGACTGCTAATTGCATATCTAATTTTAAAATGCTCACACGTAACTATTTTGAATATCACTGATGTATTCTGAAAATTAAAATCAAGGAAAAGTAAAAGCATTGTGCATTATAATAATGCAAACATATTTGTGTAGCTCTTTGAAACTAGTCTTAACATTTTTTTTCCCTCTCTACCCTTGGGTTTCACACAGCAGGTTCTCAGCAGATATTTGTGGTATTGAGCCAGACGCAATCACCGAATGCCAAAGCGTGTTCTGGGAATGTTTTCTCATTTGCGCCTTGCAATGGCTCTGTGAAGTAGTGGATGTACAGGGGAAGGAAAATAACTGAGCTGTTACGAGGTCAGACAGACGCTGACCGCCAAGCCTAGCAGGCAAATACTTGAGTGCTCTGAGCCTTGGTTTACTCATCTGTAAGACAGGGATCTAAATCGCATCTAGTCTGTAGGGTTGTTGTGAGCTTCCAAGGAGTTAATACATCTGAAGCAGTGAGCAGAGTGTCTGGAACAAAGTAAGGCTCAGTAAATGTTAGCTGTGACGATGCTTTAATCTGATGCTGCTGTTTCAAGCGGCAGTCGTTAAATGGCTTCTCTGAATCACCTGTCAAATTAGCGCGAGGAGGTTTCTGCTCTTCAATTTATGATCTTTTCAGAAAAAAATTGGAATACAAGAAAGCAATATTTTAATGATAGCATCTTTTAAATGGTCTTTCAGAATGAGTATAATATTGCTTCATGTTTACTGAATTTGGATCATGTAATTAGAGGAATAAATAATTGTTCATTCCTAATTTTAAAGGTGTATATGGCTGACACTTTTATTTTTATGGGCTGTTAAAACATTACTGTCTAATTATCCTGAGACTAGTGGCTTTGCTGAATTGGGTAGACATTAATTTTAAGGACTCAAGAGAAAGGCATGTTAGGAAGACCTGTACATTAGAACCTCAAATAGAACCCAAATTTTCATGGTGTTTAAAAAAGCACAGCATATCTATTTTTGGTGGGGGGAAACTCCACAAGAGAAAACCATCATCAACTTCCAAAAAGGTAACATCAGAAAATATCTATGAAAATACACAGCTTGTCAAGTTTCATAAAAAGAGATCTCCTGGTATGCTACTAAAAATAGAAGCTTCTAATGGAGCTTCATCTTATGTATACACTATGTGGAAGGAGAGGATAGAGAACACTGTGAGGAACAAAATGGAGGAGACAGGGAATGAAACATTGTTGTGGACTGTTTAATGATCAGGTGCAAATCTTTTGCCTAAAACTGTGCAAAGGTCTGAGCTTGAAATATATTCATCTTTGTATTAATGATTGGCCGCATCTTCAAAATCGAATCTATCTCTACTATGTTCTTCTTTTCTTATTGAACCTAATCTTAGACTATATGTGAATCATCACCAAGGAATTGCTACATTATATAAAGCTGGCAGGAGGGGTGTGGGGTTTTCTGAAAATGTGGAATTACAATGTTTCCCCCTTATTTTTCTATTAAGTTTACATAAGCCAAAGATAACCCAGATGGATATCATATAAAAGCAAATACTCTTCCTGTTCCCCCTTGACATGAAAACATGTATCACTTTCCATTTTGCCAGCATTGGTGACATTTTCACTCTCCTGACTGTCCAGTCTTGAAATCTCTGTCTGAACTTCTGCCTTTCTCTCTTTTGGCTTCTGCATCTAATTAATTGGGAAGTCCTGCTAATTCTCCCTCTGAGGTATGAGCTCACACCTGCTGTTCCTTTAAGAGTGCTTCCAATATTATCACCTCCTTTAGAAAGCTCTACTGAGCCCCACGCCCAGTTGACCCCTCTCCTTCATAGTTCCATAGTACTTTCTAGAGGCCCATTTTATCACTGAACTTGCCACGTTTTGTTATAGTCATTGCCAGTGATAATGCTGCGAACTGAAGCAGTGGTTGTCAAATTCCGCCACATATTAGAATCATAAACAATTAAAAACCAACTCAGTCAGAATTTCGGGGTAGGTGAGACCCTGGCCAAGGCATTTTTAAAAGCAGCACTTTTCAAATGTTAATATGCATACAATTCACCGGGGATCTTGTTGAAATGTAGATTACGATTCAATAGATCTCAGGTGGGGCCCCAAGAGTCTGCATTTCTAACAAGCTCCCAGGTGACACTGATGGTGTTTATGCTAACTCTGCTACAAGCTGCCCCCAGATGGTCATGTATTTTAGAAAAGAAATCGTGTTCTTTATCTGTATCTGTATGTATATCTGTATCTTGAGCTCACAAACTCTTACCCAATACAGACAACATCTTCCCTCCCTGTTGCCCACACCTTCCACCACCATTTTTAGGTGAGTAGAGGTGTGGAGACTTTTCTCATAAATCAGAATCCAGATTGTCAATATTTCAGCTCTAATTGGCCTTCCCCACTTTTATTCCCAGTAAGTGCCTCTCTCCCTAGCCCTGCCGTGTCCATGCTTCTGCATTAATCTTACTGGCCACAGGACACAGTGAAATGCTGGGGAGCATTCAGACAGCTTAGAGGAGAGAGGTCCAAGTTTTGAATGTGATCTTATCTATTCACCTCATTGTTACCAGAGCCTCAGGATTCTGTCTTCTCTTGTGCTCATGTGACTCGCCCTCTTTTCTCCTTCCACACCGGACAGCCCTCTGCTCCCGCCCATTCTCGCATTTCCCTCACTCACCGTCCTCACCGTCCTCACCGTTGTCCCTACAGACTTACCACAAAGTAATGGAAACAACGAACATGAATACAAATATAAACAGATGCTTGTAGAGTAAAAAACTCTTCTACTTTAAGTGCTACTTGCTCAGCTGCATTACTTTTTCTTCGTTAACACTTCTGTCCTTTACAAGTACAGACCAATCTTTTTCATTTCAGGCCCAGAGGATGGACTCTAAGTAATGTTATTTCATTAGGCTAATAGCAAGATTTAAGGTTCTATTGGCCTTTGTACACCTGTAAGTGCCAGCCTACCTACAGTCCAGTGCTGTCCACAGTGCATGCTGAGGCATCCTGGGGTGTAGCAGGGAACCCACTGTGGTGCCAGGAAGTATTTTAACATTTCGAGGGAAATACTAGCAACACTTGGGCTCTGTGAGTCTCCTTGTGAATTACTAGGCCAGAGAAGTTAACAGTTTCAACAGTAGGTGGTGCTCCATTCCTTTCGATGATGTCATATATTTATATTTTCCCATCGAACTTGTGATAATAAGAGAGTACAATGCAAAATCAATGTGGAAAAGGAACTGAGGGGCAGCGTCTGATCTTAGAAGTTGCACAGTGCCTGGGAGATGCCCACATGCTGTAAGTAACTGGTTATTTATGAATAAAATTAAAATATTGGTTTTTCTGCCGATTGCTGTGTATTTTTTTCAAATAACTACTTATTTGTTAGAACATAAATACCTGTTAAGTTGTTTGGCTCTATTTCTTGTGTCCTAAGGGCACTGTAAAAACAATTATCGAAATATCAAGGGCACTGCAAACCAAGAATGTTTTGGAACCTCTGCTATAGTTTAATCTTTTTTTTTTTTCTTTTTCCAAAAGTTTCTTGACCTTGTGGATCCAGATCATCACATCAGGTATGTGTTTTGTTCCATATCTATTTAAAAGTGGACCAGGGGCTCCTGGGTGGCTCCTCAGTTGGGCATCTGACTCTTGATTTCAGCTCAGGTCATGATCCCAGGGTTGTGGGATCCACACTGTCAGGCTCCACGCTGAGTGTGGAGCCTGCTTAAGATTCTCTCTTCTCCCTCTGCCCCTCCCCACTCTGTCTCTCTCTCAAAAAAAAAAAAAATGTGTACCAACTTGTTGCCACAGAAGGAACAAACATTTTTTTCCCTTAAAAAATTATTTTGGCCTATAAGAATATAATTGTGATAAAACACATTATACTCAAATCCTTTTGCCTGTTGATGAAGCATAACCCCAAAGATAGATTTGGGGAAATGCCCTATTTACAGTCTTAAACACATCTGATGCAGCAATGCTGGGAATCATGACAACTTCAATTATTGCCCTTGCTTCCCCCCACCCCCCAGTAGACATCTTCTTATATGTTATAACTTCAAGGAGGTGGGGGTGGGGTAGGGATGATGGTAAGGTAGGGAAATAGGTCTAGCTGCCAATAAAATACCTACATCCAACTCGTTAAGTTGAAGCTATGATTGGGAAGGGATTTTGCCTCCATCTTCTACCTTTTCCATCCATTGGGAGATCCCTTAATTACCTCATTTTACTTCTGCAATGATATAAAAATCAATATTTGTGCATTACAGATAGATTTAGTAGAGTGTTTATAACTGATCTGCTTGCCAGTAATAATACTGTCTTTATGCACCTACTATGTGCCAGCCACTAGTTCCTGTCTCATGTAAGTCCATGCGGCAGGCTTCACTGCCTGCATTTTCCAGATGAAGAAACTAAAGCCCGGGAAGGTTAATAACCTGCCTTGGCCACACATGTGGCAGTGCAGCCATGCAGCCTCAGATCCACTTGGAGTCCACAGCTCGAAACTTTTCCCCGTGGCAATATTACCTCTCAGAATTCTCATGGTAAAATTGATTCCTACATGGTTTTATCCATTTCTGTTTCCAGGATCCTGAAATATCCCAGCCTTTCTTTAAGAACACGAGGTATTTTTGATATAAAATGGCCTCACAATTTTAGAAGAAAAAAGCATAAAGGAAAAAGGGGGGATCAGTTATTAAGAAATTTTAATCTTCTATGACAATAATGTTATTTGTATTGCAGAAAGTGCTTTAAAGGTGGTAAGATTATTATTATTATTTACAACCATTACTCTGTTAATATAGTGCTAGTCAAATTTCACAAGGAAATGGAGAGAAGTACAAATAAGTGGACTGTCTTTTTTCAGCAGTCACACAGCGTGTGAGTTTCACATCAAATTCAAGGCTAAACCCTTGGGGATCTGTGTTGATGTTCACCCCTCCACTGAATACTTCCTCTCCTACTTTATTCCACATTAATAATTCATTCATTGGAACAATGCCTGGTTACCTCAGACCAAGCCATGGATGGCTTTCCTTCATTTATAATGGTAAATACTTAAAGAGAATATTTGCACACTGTTATTTAGGGGATATTTGATAACAGATTGAAATGTGAATGCGGAGCCCTTGGAATCTGCAAAATTTATGCTGTTTGCATGATATCCTAATATGATTGTTTCAAAATCATAGCTGTAATCATAAACAAAGACATTTTATCATTTCTGTTATGTTCATTCTCTGTTCATATAAAGGATATGTGACAATTATTTTTCTTATCAGTACCATATTATGAAACGCAGAAGCTACAAAATACAAATATGTGTCTATTTGTCCCCCCATCTCTGCCGCATGCAGATATTCTGCAACAAGAATGTAGCTGATGATAACATTTCAGTGAAACTCACGATGACAGTATAACTGAGCTGTTTCCCTGACTCAGCTCCAGTAACCTCCAAGGGCTATAATAAGTGATGCCCTCCTCACTCTACTTTCTAGAGTCAATAAAATGGTCAGATGATATTTGGAAATAGCACCTTTACATAACCATGTTTCTTTTTTGTGAACCTTGCCACAATTAAAGCACTATCTTTTGAAATGCCTGACTCTGGCCAGTTGAAACAAGACAAAACCAGCCATAGCAGCAACAATAACAGCGACCAAATCTAAGGCAATATGGTGGATTTTGCGGACAAAGGGCTCCATCTGGTCAGAGAATGGATGGCACTGTCGGGTGCAGTGTTAAGAAGTAGTTAATTTGAACCTGGCCAAAGGACTAACGCTCAGAATGTTTGCTTTCAGAATCAGAAAAAGGAACCTTCCTTCCCTTACAGCTTAATCGCTCTATTCCTGTTTTTAATACATCCTACTTTATAGAATAGCTGGACCACATTTTTCAAGCTAAAGTAAAAATTAAAGGATTTATGATAATCCTATGTGGATGGTTGTGGGCGTTTCGTTTTCAGCAGAAGCATTTCTTTCTTTGTTGCACTGCTAACATTTCTCAGCTTCTTGCTACAGTCTTCTTCCCGAAACTACTCAAGTGAAAAAAAAAAGTCTCACCAGATAAGCAACAATTCTTACTGTATTGGGGGAATGGTTCACATCCTCCCCGTCTATTTATTAGGAGTAACTTCTTCAGGCTTTAAAACCAGAATGTCAAAGTGCCCAATGGAATCCTACCTTGCCCACATACTGATAATCGGATCCCGTGTATTCCTCCAGGAGAAAGAACTGATTCCACATCCAGCTTCTTTTCGAACGGTTCAGCTCATTTTTGCTGTTTCCAGAGAGCTCCAGGGCCCTTTTCTTTGCTGGGAAACCACTAGTCCTCTTAGATAACGGAGTTGAGAAAGTTGGGTAGGGCTGACCAACCCAAAAGAGTAGCAAGAAGTACCGGTAAGTTCTCATTCTGATGACACAGTCCAGTCTCTGGGCAGTGGGTGCCCTGCTCCTTCAAGTGTCTTTGTTCACTGCACTCTGTCCAGTGTCATCCCTCCTTTCTTCCTTAATGTTCTTTGCTTGGCTCTCAGAGGATGTCTGGAAAGAATAATAACATATCAAACATTTTTAGAGATGCTTAAAATTCAGTGTTAGAGCAAATAAGCTCTGGAGAGAGAGGGCGGAAATTTCAATAGCAAAACAACAAAAATAAGTTGGCTATCAATTTTGAAATGAGGAAAATGTTCTTTCAGATATGCTAAATGGAAGGCATGTGCCGAGTAGGAAGCTGCTGTTTTCCTTTCTCCTTTTCTAGCGCTTAAAAATCCTATTTTAAGTAATAGCATTGCTGTAGGTCAACATGCCAGAGTGGATTATTTCACTACTCTCTTTTCCTCGCTAGTATGTGGGCTGAGATCTGGTTAGGAGAAACGAGTTTGTGTTTCTGATTCCATTTGCATATATATCCTCATGAACAAGTCTGAGGCAAAGAATATCACAGACAGTTTCAATTCAGCTGAAAGTGGATACTGTTGAATTTTCACTAAAATGTACTGAGTACCTGTGATGTGTCTGCATAAGTCAAGGCAGAGTCTGCTCTTCAGACTCTTGGCTCCAGCCATGGGTTGTGGTAGACTGGCCTGGGTCAAGGAAGGTTGGAAAAGACCACACATCTTCTTTTCAAAATGCATACTAGCACATTGAAGTTTCTGGAGTGAAATTTTGCAACAGCGATGCCAGCCTACATTTAATAAAGGATTTCTCAGACTTGACCAGGAAGCTGTTTTTCCTCATACGACCTAATAACATTATAGGATAATGTTTCAGAATTTGTATATAATAGAATGTAGGAATTAAATGAGCAATTCTATTTAAATTTCTTTAGGAAATCCTGGGTTTTCATCTCTAAATTTTACATATATCATAAGCAATCAAGCCTATATATATAAATTGGTCACAATGCCTATGTAATTTTAACAGATGCATCAGGTATATCTCAATATCACAGTGAGAGTTGTCGGCTACAGGATCTCCAGAAAAGTCAGCTATTATACTTGTGAGTAATAATTTTCCAGGACAAATATTAACTTTCAAGAACGTAACCTCACATTAAAAAAAATCCTTGGGCCAGATTGCCTGGCAAAGATGTTACAAAGTGGTTTATATTTCATGTAATTAAAATAATACATGCCCATATCTCCATCCTAAACTTTTCCATATTTCTCGAAAAAGAATCTAACAAATGACTCTTTCACTGTACTGTTTGAGATGGGAAAATTTCTTAAATTATACTAACCAAACATATGCAGCGCTTTGTAATGTAGAACATAACAGTAATTAAACTGGTTCATTCACGAAAGAAATACAGATAAAGAAACACGTTTTAGGTAATAAGAACAGAATTTTCTCTGTGTCTCCTATTATTGTAACAGGTAAATTTATAGATGACCAGTGTTTTGATTTTTTTTTTTTTACCCCAGCAATGAGTAATTATAGCCACCAAACACATGGTTTAGTGGAAAGCTTTCTATTGGAATATAAGTGAGATATTTTATAGTGTTCAGCATTTTTAAACCTTTATTCCATTACTATGCATCTTCTTGACAGCAGGCTGGGGAAGTTGAAAATTCCACAGGTGAGTGAATTAATACTGTGACAATTAGTCATGCTGGAAAAATGCCAGGCAATCGTATACTTGTCATTATGTGGCCTTGGTACAGGTGTGGAATAACTGATGCTCGGTTAGGTAATGACGATTCTGTTCTTCTCGCGGATAGTATATAAAGGGGATTGAGGGAGCATATGGAGAAAAGCCCTCTAAAGACATCTATTCATTTTTAGCAGGAGAGATTACACTGAGGTTGATTCAGTGGAAATTGCATTTTTCTTAATTTCTCATATTCTCCATTATTTGCATAGACAAATCCTGCAGTGAAGAATTACACGTCTGTTGCTGCACTCAAGTGTGTGCCCCATGGTGCTGGCAGGAAAGAGGGATACAGAGAATGGAGGTGTCAGCTGTTTAAAAGGCAGACTCCTAAAGGCCATTTTAAAGAAAAATCGATCCCTGTGGGTGTTGTGTGGAAACTCTACAAGCTGTTGCCACTTGAATATTAAATATTAGTTCTTTTTAATATCACAGATACCAAAATGTCAAGTATTTTTCTTTCTTTCTTTTTTTTTTTTTTTGCTTAGTTGGTAATGAGCTTTTAAAGTGATGCAAATTTAAGCAGTGTTTGCAAGTATGCTAGAACATCTAGTTTTGCTATAACCCAGCTCTTTTGGTATCAACTTGGCAGGGTGTGCCCTTGTTAAAAACTCAATATGCAAAATTACTAAAATTACTATGATCCGCTCATATTTAGTGTTAGCTTTTTAGAGGGATAGACTTCTGTGTGAAATTCATAGTTTAAAAAAACTCCAACGAACTGAACTGTTGAATATATAACTTAGCATTCTCATTTAATACTTTGTAATAGGCAAGATTGCATGGTGGTTAAGATTATCAATGCTGGAGCCAGATTGCCTGGGTTTAAATCCAGACCCTGTCCATTAGTTGCTGTGAACTTGGGAAAATGCTTAATCTCATCTGTACCTTAGTTTCTTCTTTGTAAATGGGGATAATTACAGTAACTACCTCATAGTGTGTTGTAAGGATTAAGTCATTCCATGCAAAGCACTTCTAACAGTGCGTGGCGCTTAATAAGGTCTTAATAAGTATCAACTGCTATTATTATTATTACTGTTGTTATTACTATTGTTATTGTTACCATGATGCATTGCATATTAAGAATCCATCTATAGCACACTGCAAAAGTCTGCAAAAGATAGCATGGTTCCCTCTTATGCTTGAATATTTTTTAATTTTTCTAGAAGCACTTCCGAGCAAGTCAAATTCTTTTTTTTAGTCAAATTATTTTAAAATTAAAAAAATAGAACGTCTTTAAAAATCAAAAGCACACCATTTGCTAATCATTTTCCTCTGTGTAGACTTCAATTCAGGATTTCATAGTAATAGTATAAAAACAGAGAGGGTGGGAGCTTTATGCCCACTGACTGCATGAAGAATGTGGGCAAAAAGGAAAGTTCACTGGAGGATGGACTCATTCATGGAATCTGTGCTTTTTTTCCCACTTTCCATTAAAATTTTTTTTAATGTTCATTTTTGAGAGAGACAGAGAGAGCACCTAAGTCTGACGCTCAACCGACTGAGCCATCCAGGTGCCCTTCCTTTCCATTTTGTTGTGTTAAGGTTTTGAAAGTCATCTTTATTCAGGTGGAAAAAATCAGAACCCAGTTTCAACGTAGTAATTTTGCCCTTGTAAAAATGATACCGGACAAACATGTCTTTGTGTAATTTATGTGCTATTTTTATTCTAACGTTATACTGGATAAGAATATGATAAAGTTTAAATGAGTGATATGTATATATTTTAGATTTTACTTAATTAAAAAATATGAAATAAAAACATATTCCAAGCATACTCTTAGATTCAAAAAACAGGATTCTTAGGATGCGGAATTGCCATAGGTCAAGGAGGGAAAAGCCCAGTGTAGCACAACTTTGAGAAATATGGGAAAGTTGCTGACTTGTAAGCAGTCAAAATACAGGAGTACCACATGGCAAGTAGTAATCAGCTATGCAGGCTCGTTTTGTAGATGTCAAGAAGTAAACCAAAAAGATAAAGAGTTAGGGCATGCATAGACACTGAATTTTAAAATAGGAGGCAGGCATGGTATTCAGTCAGGAAAGAATCAGAAGGTTAGAGCGCGAGAGAGCAAACAATGCAAAACAACGTAGAGGTTGTACCTTTTTGCCCCCATCCCCTCATGGCACTAAGAGCAAATCAGTTAGAAATATCAAAAACTCTATAAAAACAAGACTTGAGCTGCCTAATTGCAGCTTAATGGCAGCTTAGCAATGGACTTAAAAGATTACTTGATAGACTGCGTCTCTACTTTTTATTTTCTTTTTGCTGGGATCTGGGTTTTTTGGGGGGATTTTCTGTTTCTTATAGGCCATCATTTGTACGCTCTGAAATGTGATATGTGAAAGTGGTTGATCCGGAAAAATAGTTTGAGTCATTGCAGAAGCCCTTTCTTAGCGATGTGTCGAAGGTAATTAAGATGTTTATGGATAGGGGCACCTGGGTGGCTCAGTCAGTGGCCTGTCTGACTCTTGATTTCAGCTCAAGTCATGATCCCAGGGTTGTGCGATCGAGCTTCACGTCTGGCTCCATGCTGAGCATGGAACCTGCTTAAGATTCTCTCTCTCTCTCTCTCTCTCTCTCTCAACCTCCCTCCCTTCCTCCCTCCCTCCCTCCCTCCCTCCCTCCATCTCTCTCTCTCCCTCCCTCTGTCCCTCTCCCTGCTTTCTCTCTCAAAGATAAAAAAAAATTAAAAAAAGATGTTTATGGATAGTGGGGCAAGGCCCACACAGCATTGATAATTGCATATGTTGTAACTTAATTTGCCTGGCAGCCAGTATGCATATACATTCAATCTTCACGCGAGTACGTAGCCAAGTCCAGCTTTTATTTAATGAAAGCCATTTAGGAGGAGCCTGGAACTCATTAATTCACGAGCTACCAGTTTAGAATATGTGATAATTAATGCACAAGCTCGGCTAAAGTTTTCCTTTGATTTACAAAACCTTTTTCCCTAGATTATTGGAAATTAATAATGTAAAAATATTTCATAGGGATATATAGAATGAGAAGATAAACTACAGTGTCTTCAAGTTCCCTAGAGTCCTTTGGAATCACCTTCTATTTGCAAATCATTAATATGCTAATTAAAAACTTCTCTATTGATTGAATTGCTTCTCTGGTGACTTATGTTTGATAACAGTCTGAATGTCTCAACTGTGTTATCTGGTTTTGAGATACTGATTTTATTATGCTATTTACAAACAAATAAGTAAATATTAAACAGGTTTAAAAGCAGTATAATTACTTTAAAGTTTTAGAATTCAGACTCAGCATACATTTGTTCTATTATTGTTGATTAATTCTAATCAGTGCAATATTACTATAATGCTACCTAGGCTTACAAATTAAACCAAGCACGTTCATTCTTTGGTATGCAGAGCCTTAACCTGGGCACTAAAAACATAGGAAGCATTCAATAAAACAACATTCTTAATATACTTTAACCATTTACCATAGTGAGAGAATATTTTAAAATCTGGTAGGAAACCGTTTCTTTGTTTTTTTTTTTTAATTTTTTTTTAACGTTTTTTTATTTATTTTTGAGACAGAGAGAGACAGAGCATGAACGGGGGAGGGGCAGAGAGAGAGGGAGACACAGAATCGGAAGCAGGCTCCAGGCTCTGAGCCATCAGCCCAGAGCCCGACGCGGGGCTCGAACTCACTGACCGTGAGATCGTGACCTGAGCTGAAGTCGGAGCTTAACCGACTGAGCCACCCAGGCGCCCCGGAAACCGTTTCTTTGAATAAATAGTGTTGCATATAAATGCTGTAGCATGGTATTTTGCATTGATGCTGCTTACAAAAAACACTTCTGAAAATATTGTCTATACATGAGTCATCCTAACCCATTGGCAGAACCCATTAGCAATGCTTTGGCATATGTATTATAAATCCCTCACTAAGTTCTGGTACATTTTCTCACCTTAGATCATTAATGAAGTAGAAAACAACTGGTTATTTACAACTACTTAACATTTCTCCTGACTCTATTGTATTCCAACTCTGAGCCTGAAATTGCTCTAGTCCCACAAAGCCTTTGGGTGCAGTGGGGGTGAAGATGGTATTTACTCCATTAAAACCTAGCAAATTTAAGAAACAGAACTGTGATATCAGGATAAACCAAACAGAGGGCAGCCAAAGGTACCCGTGCCTTTCTTCAAGTAAATCTTTAAAAACATCCATGTTCTTTATTCTGAGAGAGGAGCTTTACAACCAATTAAGTTTTTTCAAGATCAATTATCCGCTCTCCCAAGAAACTTTGTTTTGAATAAGTTGCCTCCTGCTGTGCATAAAAAGTCTACAGTACATGGCTGATCCTCTAGAAGTGGTGGCATAAGGATAGAACCAATTTAAAATTTTTGGTAGAGATTTCACATGAGGTCTTCATTTCTAAACTTCCATTTCATTTTTCTGTAAATGTCAAAGTCACTGTTGAGTAAAATTGGTTCTGTTTCATGTGTGTAATGAACTCCACTGAAATGTGTCAAACAGCTTTGGCACCTCTCATCACGTAGCATTTCTCTTGTGCCAATGAATCATCATGGCAACAGCCATCAAATGATGCCTGTTTTTTTTTTTTGTAAATGTTTATATTTGTGGATAATATGCCAATCTGTTTGCAAACTGATGTATTTCCAGATGAAGCTATTTTAACAGTATTACCCTCGTTCTAAAATCACATTCCACACATTGCATTAATGAAGATAAAATCGAATGTGTTACAGCACATAAAATGGTGTTTCATGTGTAGTTGAGGCTCAAGGAATATTTGTTGATGTGAAATACTCATTTGGGACAAGAAACCCCCAAAAGCACGAATCAGAGGATAAAGACGAAGTTCTTTTTCCACATGGGGAAAGAATTCCAACCTATTTTATCATGAGAGAAAGTTATCAGGGTATGGTTAGGAACGGACTCTGGCACACCACACATCTGGATTAGAAGCTCAGCCCTACTCAACACTGGCTGGGGATCAACACGTGTCTCAATTTCTTTAACTATAACATGGGACAATTTTAACAGTACCTACCCCATAGGATGCCTGTGAGGATAAAATGAATGAATTCATGTGAGGTGTTAACAGTAAGATGGCCATAATTACCTAAGCTGTGAAAAAAAAAATCTCAGCAGAGGACACACATAGGCTATACCAGGAGCAGAGTTTTGCCTCTTGTGTATTTCTTGTTTGCAATTGAACAGTTAAACCAAAATCAGCCACCAATCTTTAAAGATCAGTGCATGCTCATTTCTGGATTAAGTTGATATCAGGAGTTCTGGTGACATTTTTATTTCTGGAGTGGACGGAGCTCCCTTCCCAAGCATGGCAGGTGCTTTCCCACCAATCCTTAATGACGCTGTTCAATTGCTTGTTTCATTCCTTTATGCATGTTGCCTGGCTCCTGAGGGTGTCTGGGCTTGTAGATGTTGTCTTTTCCCAAAAGATTTACTCAGGCAAACAAAGGAAAAGAGAAAGCATTTTACACCTTTAATTAGATATTCATAGCATGAATTTTAAACAACTTCTGTAGCAAACTATATGTCTAGGTTGCAGAAATGTATGAAAGACTTGATTTCATATTACTCCTTGCTTGTAAGTTAGGCTCTTTGGGAGCTACATTAATTCTTCTGGATGCATAGCCATTTAAGACAATGAAGCTTGAATAAGACTGCAAGATGTCAAAACCCACTTGTACATTAGTGTGAATGATTTCAATGAGTTTGCTCTTCTTTTTCAATAGCTCAATGAGAGGGCAGGCTGAGAGTATTGGCTGGGAGCTGGGGCCGGCTGGAGACAAGGGTTTCTTAGTAGGTGTAAGGAGTTCAGGGCAGATTTAAATTTATTGAATTGTAAAAGCAGGAGTCACATGGTTGGGTTTATCATTAAGTAGTTACGAAACTTGCCACATCACAGATGATTCTAAAGGCTCATACTGCTGCAAAGTGTCATGAGGAGTGGAGATGTTGTATTTAATTTTTCCTGATATTATATCTAAGCCTTTCATCAATTACATGAAGTCTAATAAGTAGTAATACTAGTTAAATCTGCTGTGTTCCATCCCTGACCTTATTATGTGAAGGTACTATGCTACCATAGACATGTTTTAATTTAGCCCTCATGCCCATTCTGTGAGGTGGATAATCTTATAATTTCTGCTGATGAGAAACTAAAGCTTGGAGAAGTTGAGTAACTTGTCCAAAGTGATGCCATGGGTGTGTAATAAAGCCAGATCCTGACCTTGGCACCAGAGTCCTTGCTCTGAACACACCTTGAGGAGTCACAGCTCATGATAAGTGCTCAGTATGGTTGTGACTTTAGAATGGAGTCTTCATGACTTCCCTAAAATTGTAACAGCCATACAGGTTCCTAGAGGTAAAAATAGTCATCACTAAGTACATAAGCTAAATAAGAACAGCAAAGGTTTGCTCTGTGCCAGGTAATGGAATAAATGCTCTATAAACATGTAAGTCTTTTTTTTAATGTTTATTTATTTTTGAGAGAGAGAGACACAGAGAGAGAGAGAGAGATGGAGTGTGAGCGGGGGAGGTGCAGAGACAGAGACAGACACAGAATCTGAAGCAGGCTCCAGGCTCTGAGCTGTCAGCGCAGAGCCTGACACAGGGATCAAACTCACGGACTGCAAGATCATGACCTGGGCCAGAGTTGGATGCTCAACCGACTGAGCCACCCAGGTGCCCCTAAAGATGTAATTCTTTAAAAACATTTTTTTTTAAATTTTTTTTTAACGTTTATTTATTTTTGAGACAGAGAGAGACAGAGCATGAATGGGGGAGGGGCAGAGAGAGAGGGAGACACAGAATTGGAAGCAGGCTCCAGGCTCCGAGCCATCAGCCCAGAGCCCGACGCGGGGCTCGAACTCACGGACCGCGAGATCGTGACCTGAGCTGAAGTCGGACGCCCAACCGACTGAGCCACCCAGGCGCCCCAAGATGTAATTCTTAAACAAGAATCCTTTGAGATGGAGACTATCATCCTTACCCTCTGCTTCAGAGATGAGAAACACAGGTTTCGAGGGACTGGATCCTTTGCCCAAGGATGCACAGCCAGTGGTTGGCAGAAGCTGGCTAAAACCCAGCTAATCTAGAGGCTCCTTCTTAACTATAACATTCATTGTCTCATTTGTAGTTTGCTCATGGAGACAGCATCTAGGTTTTACTTACCCTCATTTCAGACAAAATTTGAACAAATTTATCACCAGGTTTCTAAATCCCCAGCAAATTAAAGAGATTGGTCTAAGGAGCGCTGGAGGCTGGAGTACCAATTTTAGTAGGAGGCGATGGCTGAGGGGGGCAGAGAGAATGGCTACAAATGGCCAGCAGAAGAACTAAAGACAAAGGATGGAGTCAGGGGCCGGTCTGGGGAAGTAGTGATGCTCTGTGTTCCTATGCCAAGAACAGTGCCTGTGCAGAGTGACAGCGGATAAGCATTTGTAAAATAAGTGTGTGTATGGATGAATGCACAGGCGACTGAGTGTAAGAATGACTCAGTGCCTGAATTAATGACAGGATGACTCATGGGCGTGAGGATGAACATATGAATTCTTAGCAGCACTTGAGGGTACTACGATGTTGCAAATCTAGCAATGAATATTCATAACGATGACCTGGAATCATTAAGAAAAGGTCCAAGTCTCTTGAATGCTGGAGAAGTCATGGATATGTACAATAAATCTAAGTACGACGACTATCAAAAGTTGTTGTGGTGGTGTTTAGGAGAGCTGGGTTTTAGGTCCCACTTTGTTTCTGTCTTTCTCTTCCCATTTCATCTCAGACAAGCTTCTCTATCTCTCTGAGCTTATGTATGAAATTAGGGCTGGAGTGCTATTACCAGGGAGAGCATAGCATCGTGGTTGGAAGCACAATCCAGCCAGTTCACCCATTTGTATCCCAGCATCAATACTCATTAGTCTTGAGGAGTTGTCAAGTGGCTTGACATGATGTGCTTCAGTTTTCTCATCTTCAGATTGGGAATAGTAAACTTTGGGGTCTTGGTGGAGGGACTTGATAAATAAAACCTGGTTTCTCTTTCAAAGAAATTTCCAAAGAAATTAAGAAATAAAATGAAGAAGTGTGGGGCAGCTGGGTGGCTCAGTCAGTTAAGCGTCGGACTCAGACTCTTTAAAAAAATTATTTATTTATTTATTTTTGAGAGAGACAGAGACAGAGAGTGCATGTGTGTGGGAGGGGGTCGGCGGGGAGGGAAGGGGCAGAGAGAAAGGATCCCAAGCAGGCTCTACACTGTCAGCGCAGTCTGATGCAAATCTTGAACTCACAAACTATGAGATCATGACCTGAGCCAAAATCAAGAGTTTGCTTAACAAACTGAGCCACCCAGGCGCCCCTAAGCATCAGACTCTTAGTTTCCCCTAAGGCCATGACTTTATGTTTCATGAGATGGAGCCCCTTGTTGGGTTCTCTTCTGCCCCCCCAGCATGGAGCCTGCTTTGGATTCTCTCTCTCCCTCTCTCTCTGCCCTTCCCCTGCCTGCAGTCGCTCTCAAAATAAATGAACCTTGAAACAAAGAAGTGTTAGAAGGAGACTAAGCTATCACATTTATTACTAAAATAATAAAAGGCAGATTGGAAAGGTAGCTTAGTGTGACAGCCGAGCAGGCTTGCTAAGTAAACCCCAGCATTAGTCAGAGGCCCCCTGGAGTCAGGGTTGCATTTCGCTTTGTCTTTTACAAAAGCCACGGAGCAGGCTCTGATTCTACATGCAGCGCCAGAGAGAATGACTTCCTGCTCCCACTTCTGGACAGCTAAGGTACAGAACCTGGATGTCTGAAGAAATGATCCCAAGGAATCTGTTTTCATACTCAATAATTTAAAAAGATCATCAGATGGGGCGCCCGGGTGGTTCAGTCGGTTGAGTACCAGACTTTCAGTTCAGGTCATGATCTCACCGTTCATTGGTTGGAGCCCCCACGTCAAGCTCTGTGCTGACAGCTCAGAGCCTGGAGCCTGCTTTGGATTCTGTGTCTCCCTCTCTCTCTGCCCCTCCCCCACTCATGCTTTGTCTGTCTGTCTGTCTCTCTCTCTCAAAGATGAATAAATGTTAAAAAAATTAAAAAAGATCATTAGAGACATCTGTGATCTTGAGAGCCACTAAGTCATGTATTAATTACCAACAATTCTTGTATTCATAACTTTGCTTTTTGGAGTTGTTTACAGCATCACTAAAAGGAAAATGTATGAATAATTTACAGATGGGGAGTTTGAAGCTTCCCTTAAAATATCTTTCACTTCAGGTCAATCAATGCGTTCTAGGCAAAATGAGTTCTTTTCCATCTTTCTTCATCTTTCCGACTACACACACACACACACACACAAGGTGGGGGGCGAGAGAGAGCGAGTGAGCAAGCAAAAGGGATAATGATCTAGATGTTTTTATGTGCTTTGGACATTTGCCGGTTAGCACTGAAAACTACATGCTATTCTCACCCAAAAGGGTAGCACTATTTATAGCTGTGTAGCTCTTTATACCAAGTTTTAATGGGAAAAAATAATCGAACCCCCACTTGATGTTTGGATAGCTTCATTCATTCAATGTGTTTTATGTAACATTTTATCTGCAGAGGATTCATAACCTAAATTAGATGCTTCTCATAATATCCTGGTGTAATAACTTAGAAGACATTTAATTGAATAAATACTGTATAACAACGTAAAGGGGTACTGCAACATTTAAAGATTTATTCCCTGAAACGTACTAAAGTTGAAGGAGGTCTGTGCAGGTAGTGGCATCTTAACTAATCCAGGCTAATGTTAACTGACCATCAAATTAAACCTTCACAGACAGGAAGACAATGTGCTTCAATGGGTTGCTGGATGTTTTATCAATTTTGATTGCCTTCATTTAAAAACTTTAATTAGAACCTCTGTTTACTTGAGTCAAATTGTGCATAAAATATCATGCAAAACATTTTAAGAGGGAATTTTAATTATACCACTAAAGAAATGCCCTTGTTCAATGTTTACTAAACACTTGCCAGAACAAGTTAATTAATACATGTTTAAATAAGTGAAAGAAAAGGAAGGGAAACAAAAAAAAATCACGTTCATCTTTTGTCAAGTTTTACTGCAGTTGTCAAAGAAGTTCAATTTCTAATTTAAGGACTGTGCTGTTACAGTGTACATGTGTAATTATAAACAATGGGGCACCGGAACACAATGACGGCCAGCGGAAAGCTAATTCCCACTGGAAGTTGTTGTTCAAAATAATTGTGCGTTGTTACTTGATGTTCTGCAGTCATCAAATCAAGCACTTTGTAGTGCTCATTCATCTATTTATTTATTCCATGGTAGAAGATTGGAATGTTCAGTTGGCATCTAATATGGACTTTTAATTGTTTAAAGCTACAGAAAAATGCTTTTTAATAGAAAAAGCATAATGTGTAGACAAAAAAAAATTTGATGATGTTGAATTTTTAGTTCTCATTTTAATATGCCACCAACTTTTTGACTTTATTTTTTTTTTTAGAATCCTAATTTTTCTCATGTATGAATATAAACCATGATTGGCTATGTTAGTAAAGATTGATATTGGTAAACATTTGATAATTTACTAGAAAAGCAAAATGAAATCAATGTTTCTTGGATATACCCTATCTCAGTAGCTTTATGAAAAATTGGAAGAAAAAGTACCCAAATTAACTTAGAAATCTTCTGGAGAAAGAAAATGCACATATCCCATTAATGATCTCTACCATAATTAAGAAGCCTATTCTCTTACATAGCATAACCCACACAGTCCTATTGTAGTTTACTCCACTAGTGTTGAAACTGATCACCAAATTTCTCAAATCCTGTAAGAAGCCACAACCTGTGCTGGTTTGGGAAGCGACAGTGACTTAGGAGCAGGTCTCCCTTGGGTGTCCTACTTGAGGTTCCACTGATGGGCATGGCCAGGCCCATCAAGACAGTTAAATTAAGCCTCAACGGGATTGTTATAAAAATTACATATGATACAGTATGTAGAACACTCACCATGTTGCCGTGTAAACAGGCACTGAATATGAGTAGTATCCTTTTTGGTAAGCTCATTCATTGCTTACAAAGAACTGATCTTATGCAGTGCAAGAATAGTACATATGAACAATCTGCAGTCTTTGGGCCACTTAGTATTAGTAAAAAACATGAAGTCAAAATATCATAAAAGGCAGCCTACTTAAAAAACAAAACAAAAAGTGTTTTCTTCTATATATTATTTTTCTTTAAAAAATTTTAAAAATATTTATTTATTTTTGAGAGAGACAGACAGAGCATGAGCAGGGGAGGGGAAGAGAGAGAGAGAGGGAGATACAGAATCCAGGTGGGCTGCAGGTTATGAGCTGTCAGCACAGACCCCGATGCGGGGCTCAAACCCAGGAACCACAAGATCATGACTTGAATTGAAGTCCGATGCTCAACTGACTGAGCCACCCAGATAACCCTCTTTAAAAAATTTTTTTAATGTTTATTTTTGAGAGAGAGAGAGAGAGAGAGAGAGAGAGAGAGAGAGAAATGGGCAGAGAGGGAGACACAGAATCTGAAGCAGGCTCCAGGCTCTGAGCTGTCAGCACAGAGCCCAGTGCAGGGCTCAAAACCATGAACAGCAACATCATGACCTAAGCCAAAGTCGGATGCTTAACTGACTGAGCCACCCAGGCGCCCTCCGACATCCCTCTTTTAAAGAAGAAAACTTTATATCTAGAAAAAAGCATGTTTGATACTTAAGCATGCCACTGACTTGCTCTGTAATTTCAGCTGGCAGGGGAAATAGAATTTCCTAATGAATTTTTCCTAATAAAATAAGAACCTGAAGTGCCAGCATGTTTGCACACCTACCAATTATGAAGTGAGTTTCCCAGGATATTAAAACTAAGCCAAAATATAATTTAGTCCTATAAACTACTGTCAAACTCAGCTGTAGTTACATTTGAAGGATCAGGAATTATTTGATTAGCAATTGATTAATGGGCTTTAATGTGACTGATTATTTTTTCCAAAACACAGAATTTCTTTGTAAAATGAGTATTTTTTCCTATGAAGAAAATATTATATGTACCTAATATATATGTATAGATATATATTTAAACACTGCAAAGGCATCTTTGAGAGTCAAGTGTTTCTGACATCCTAACCTTAGAAGATGTTGCAACTCTGTCACTGATACTTCAGATGACTGTAAATAAAAATCAGGTATCCGTAGTTATAAATACTCTGTTTCACATTTTCTTTAGCAACAGCAAAAAATTTCAATTAATTGAATCTCAGCCAACTACAAATAATGCCAGAAGTGCAATACTTGGTGTACCAGGTCATGGGCAACCATTAATTAAGATGCAAAGGATCAGCACTAAAGGCCCCCAATACCGGATTTTTGTCCCAGAATTTTTTTTTTGATGGGTATGGACTGAAATATCTATAAAATGCACTTTCAGCTATATGAGAAAAGAGAGAATTGGGTACACTCTATTTTGCTTGCTCTGGAATTTTTGATAAAGTTCTGAAGTGTCATTTTTGAAAATGAAGATGAAAATAATCTTACTTAAGGATTTTTATTTATAGACTAGAAAAGCCCTTTAAATTCCATGTTATATTTATTTGTTTAAATCTTTATTTTGAGAGAGAGAGAGAGCATGAGCACACTCTGCATGTGAGCACCAGCAGGAGGAGGGGCAGAGAGTGAGGAGAGAGAGAATCCCAAGCAGTCTCCGTGCTGTCAGCACAGAGCCCTATACAGGGCTCAGTCTCACCAACCATGAGATCATGACCCGAGCCAAAATCAAGAGTCAGGCACTTAACTGACTGAGCCACCTAGGCATCCCCATGTTATCTTTATTCTAAAGGAACACCGATTCAATGATTTTCCATTGGAGAGATGGAGGGGAAGATGAAGATCTTTTTAAAAATGGTTAAAGCCACCAAATGTGAAATTTGTAAACTATGATGTACTGATTTAGAAAATTTTCCCCCAAATAACCCCCCAAAAGGCCAATAGAAATTATTTTCAAGAGACAATCCACAATCTTTCATAGTATCTAAATTTTGAAGGGCAGTATAATGGTGTGCATGCCCATGTGTGCGTGCCTGTGTGGGGTGTGTGTGTTTGTGTGTGTGTGTGTGTGTGTGTTGCTTTCCAGAATGTAGATATTTCTTCATGTTGCTTTATGGTAGTTGAGTTCAAACAAGAAGAATTCTCAGAAAAAGATCAGTACAACTTGTTAGCCTCCAATTTATCATCCACCTATCCAAGATTTAATGGTTGTGTTAACCCGGAGTCTCAAGAATAATTATAGTCTAAACCAAGTCCTTAAAGTAAGGAGATGAAAAGAACTGTATAAAGCGAAGGCTGTCATGAAATAGAAATTGCACAAGCAAGGGAACTTTCATCGTGTTGAGTAAGTACTTTACTATGGGATTCTTTTTTAAATTAAGGTGCCAGGTAAGTTGGATGAAAATAAAATATGTATGATTAGCAGGGAATACCTTGGCCCAGAGTAGTTGGATAGGAGTGGAAAAAGGACAGAGAGGTGGCTTTTTCCCCCCAAGTCATTACCAGCTTAGTTCACAGAAAAGTTATTTCAAATACTTTCTTTGAAAGACTGCTTTGAGGTCTGCTTTTAATTTGAACAGTTAAATATCATATTCATGCCAATGAATCTTTTTCCTCGTTTTAATATCATTAAGAAGAAAGCCTCCCAGGCCAGAGTGAATAGTGTAATTGCTTAAAAGAAGAAATATATAACATGCATATTTAATTCAAACCTTTAAAACAATTTCCTTATGTTGACTTGGCACCTTTGTTTATGTAAGACAGCCTTTTAGTTTTTTAAAAAACTAAACTACATAGTACCATATGGAAAAATCTCTAGAATAAGATTTTAGCAAAATACTCTTTCACAGCTCTTTCTCCGGTTGTATCTGTCTTCCCTGGTTATATCTGTTTAGGCTGCAGGTCAGTTTTATAGGATCTTTAAATTTTCTAATACAATTAGAGTAAGCCACGCTGTATAAATCTGAAAACCTCCTAAGAACAAGATAGGAGGTATCATGAAACTTAGGTCATAAATTCTACAAACAAGTGCTTTGAAATTTTCCATGTCTTGAAATGCTCCCACCAACTGAAGAATATTTGTTTTTGTGAAAACTTTCTAAAAAATAGAATGAATCGCCACTTTTCATAGCTCAACAGATTGCTGTCTGCATGCACGACATTTCCTACTGCTTATAACTAAAGAGAAATGACTTTGGCACTTTATCTGTTTGATGAAAGACTGTTATTGCTATTGCCCTGTGAGACACCAAGCCACCTGCCACAGCATCCCTGGCTGTCTGAGGCAATCCTCTCCAGTTGGTGTGGGAATAGAAAACCAATATGTCACCGGATAGAAGTAGCCACAGCATTCCAGCTAAGAGATTGGGCTTTGGAATCAGCCAGGTATAAGTTGAAATTTTTATTTACTTATATGACTTTGGACCTGTTAGGTAGCCTTTTAACGTTTTAGCCTTTTCACTTTTAAACTGAGGATGGTCATACTTAGGTCCCGGGGTATTAATGTGGAGATTGAATGACAGGGTGTACAGAGGGAGTAGATACATGATAGCTATTACTAGGTCATATTTTGGTGAAGGTCTGAGGGAGTGAAAGCTTTGGAGATGTTTTTCTTTTCCATCATAACTTTCAGATATGGTGGCTCACTGCCCCTCAAACTTTTCTGCGGAAATGTACTGAATAAAGATCCCTCAGAGGTATGAGAGCAGGACCGAATGGGTGAAATTTATTAAAGCCTTCAATTTTAAACATTTCAGCATATTTTGTATTCTACTCAATAATAGATCTAAATTGTTTTATTACTCATTTTTGCCCCTCAAATCTTGTAAATCTGATGCTCTGGTGTTACCTTCACACTGTGGCTTTGCCTGGCCTCTGGTACCTGTGGGGCATAAGAATGGCCAGCTTGGGGCCCACTGCAGAAAAACCAGACAATTCAGATTTCCATTAACTCTGCTTCCTAGTGCCCTTGTGCTGATGGTAGGCAGAGCTTTCTTTCTCTGACCACTCCATCTCATTCCAAAATGAAACATAGTCAGGGTAGGTATTCTCTTATGGATTATCCTTGCCATTTTAATTAAAAATGTTGGCTGATTTGGCTGAGAAATAGGGTGCAATGGGGAAGGGGAAGGGGATTGAGAGAAAAAAAATTTATTTCTTAGTGAAAAAAATTAAGTAAAATGTATTAAATGGTAAAACATATGCCACTTTATGTTGGCCCTTCCCCATCCCTATGTTGGTGTCCTTTAAGAAAATGTTAAGATAGCCTTAGAATCAGGAGGGTTGCTTAAAGATTATGGTATATGCTCAGTAGGGGTTGAATTTCATTCTATAAGTCTTGGGAAAACTTGCGGGTAATTTTGCAGATTAAGTGGGGAGGAAGATAATAACATGCTTTGGGTGACTTGCTATGTAGACAACTGGGTCTCAGCTGAGGCTAAATAACATTTCTTGTAAGTAAAAATTCAAGATAATAATAAATCAATACAATAAATAAACAAATAAATAACAATAATGTTGCATAAATAAATAATTTCATGATATAAATAATAAAATAGTTGTATTAGTTCTCAGCCTTCTGTCACTCTGATAGGTTAAACAACTATCTAAGTCTTTTTTCTCTTTTTCAAGTTTTTATTTAAATTCCAGTTAGTTATCATACAGTGTAATATTAGTTTCAGGTGTAGAATTTAGTGATTCATCACTTACATACAACACCCAGTACTCATCACAAGTGCCCTCCTTAATGCCCATCACCCGTTTGGCCCACATGTGAGTGAGTCTGTTTCTTGGTTTGCCTTTCCTTTCCCCCCCATGTTCATCTGTTTTGTTTCTTAAATTCCACATGTGAGTGAAATCATATGGTATTTGTCTTTCTCTGACCACTTAGCGTTATATTCTCTAGCTCCATCCATGTTGTTGCAAATGGCAAGATTTCATTCTTTTTTATGGCTGAGTAATATTCCTCTGTGTGTGTGTGTGTGTGTGTGTGTGTGTGTGTGTGTGTGTGTATCACATCTTCTTTATCCATTCATCTGTTAATGGACATTTGGGCTCATTCCGTAAATTGGCTGTTGTCAACAAAACTAAAAGGCCACCTATGGAGTGGGAGAGGATATTTGCACATGACATATCTGACAAAGGGTTAGTATCCAAAATATATAAAGAACTTATAAAACTGAACATCCAAAGAACAAATAATCCAGTTAAAAAATGGGCAGAAAACATGAAAAGACATTTTTACAAAGAAGACATACAGATGGCCAACAGATATATTAAAAGATGCTCAACATCACTGGGCATCAGGGAAGTACAAGTCAAAAGTACAATGAGATATCACCTCATACCTGTCAAAATGTCTAAAATTGACAACACAAGAAAAAACAGGTGTTGGTGAGGATATGGAGAAAGGGGAACCCTCTTGCATTGTTGATGGGAATGCAAACTGGTGCAGCCCCTCTGGAAAATAGTATGGAGGTTCCTCAAAAGGTTAAAAATAGAACTACCTTACTATCCAGCAATTGCACTACTAGGTATTTACCCAAAGGATACAAAAATATTAATTCAAAGGGATACATATGCCCCAATGTTGAAAACAATTATCCAACTTAAAAATAAAACCCCATAGAGTCTGTCCTCTGTTCACCATCAGCCTTTGCAACCCTTTGTGCTGGGAAACATAGGTTGAAGAAATTAAAGAGATAATTGTGGTACTTGTTAACATTTCATCCTGGTCAAAGGCCCATAAGGTAGATAGAGGGAAGAAGAGAGAGAGGGAAAAAGAGGGAGATTAAGAGCAAACTCTGCGATGGTCCCCTAATAATTGGGGAAAGGATGGAAATCAAATCTAAACTTATCTCCCACTGTTTGTTTACATTTTATGCAATGAAAGTAATATATACTTGTTGGGGCCCATGACATATTTGGCCTTTATTACTTCATAGATGGGCTATTTATTGTCTCAATTCTGTGTCATACATGTGTGATGATCAAAACAAACTTGTCTTACTGTAAATCTTCCCTTCTCAGCTGGGGCTTGCTTCCTGCTAGAAGTATGTGGTGGAGAAAGGGACAGGGTTTTGCTGTTCCCACTCTCCCAGTCCTGAGGCCCCAATTCATTAGCTTCAGTGCCTGCCTCCTGTCAACATTGAAGTTGTTAGCAGGGAGGAAGGGTAAGGTAATGGGACAGTACTTTATGCTTTCTAGGCCTGTCAAATTGTTCAAGCTGATGTTTCCGTGTGGCTCAAGTATATTATTAAAATGGACTTTCCTACCTTGGGGCACTTTGATGGGCTACTAAGAGATTTCTTACTTCTGGCCCCTCTTCTACAGCCCCCTTGCTCCAGGCTTATATGGTCTACTCAGGATGGCCTAAGAGGACTATTCACGGCATCTGGACACTTTTATATTCTTCATGCTGAGGTCACCTTGCTCCCCCAGGAGGCTCTATTGTATAGAGCCTGATGACCACCCCTCCTCCACTGGTTCTTTTCCCTTTGGCCTACATGTGTTCCCAGGAAACACTCACATACATATCCCTACACACTCCTTGGAATGCCCCAGGTCTCTTGCCCAAATAGTGAGGTAGTCCCTCTCTCAGACCCCAGTTGACAGCCTGCTCTCCCTGTGTCCAGCGTGAGCCAGGAACTGGCCCCCTTTGTGTCGCCCAGCTGCAGGGGCACCTCTCACAACAATCTGGGTGGTCCCGTGGATGTCTCTCTTAATACTGAAGTCTCTCTTGATTAGGTTTAGAATGGGAAGGTAGCAGACCCTCCTACAAAGGAGGGTGGCGATTCGGTTATGACAGAGCCTGCCAGTAATCTCCCCTTGAAATCCTCACTCTGATCCCCTTTTATTTTCTCCGCCTGGTGAGGCTGGCCTTCGTGCCATTTATGAATTCAGCACCTGATGGGAGTTGAACCCACATCCTTGTTGCCCATGCTATCTTGGTAACTGAGTTTTAACTGGGTTAAGGAGAGTCTTCTTCCTTACTATACACAAATCTGGCTTAATTCAATTAGGTAAAATAAGCAAACTCCCCATGATAACTAAATTTAAAAATATAGAAGCATGTCATCAAAATTAAGTCACTGCAACACATTTAACTTCTCTGGCAGGTAATTGGGCACTTAGAGTTTGATTTGACCATAAAAACAAGTCTGCACAAAATCAGTCTGAAACTGTCATAAAAAGAAATGAACTTTAAGACTGTATCAAATTCACATTGTGAGCTTTTTCCTCGAAAAGCGATATTTATAGGCTTGGTGCCAACCCTGTAAATGCAATCTGAAGCAAACATTTCCTTTGCACATTTTCATGAGATGCCTTTGATTATGTTGAACAGAGAGTGGATAAGATACTGGTTTGTTTTAAAGTTGTATAGCAGAGTTCCAGGTTTGAGCATGAGCTGTAGTTACCTCTGGGATTGCAACTGGTCTAGATGTGCCTGGCAGACTCTTGGGGGTCAGTCTGCCCAGAGTCTGTGAGCATGAGGCACCATGATGCCTCCCGGGAGAGAAATTGTCCTCAGGGAGGGAAGTGTCAAGTAGACAAGCTTGAACCTGTAATGAAGCCTCAGCCATCACATGGGAAGGACAATTCTGAGCACAGCATGATGCTGCCATTTGGATTTGTCCCCTTAGGGACTCAGGCCTGGATCTTACGGAGGAGGGGGCTGCAAAGAAACTGAAAGAGCTATTTTCACTAAAATCTTCTGAGACACTGAAGATTCAGATGACCTGAATATTCCAAAACCCCAGTTGATCCCTGTGCCTTCCTGACTAGAAAAAGCAGCACCTCCTCTGTCTGTTAGACTGATATAATCTTGCTTAAAGACAGCCTAGTAACCCCAAATCTGGATAGTTACCCTGCAAGGGGATGACAGCTCTCCTCATGTCCCCACCTTACCAGGCATCACTGCCTCTAGACCTGTATCCAGCAGTGGACCTCATTGGGCCTCCATGGGGCCAATTACAAAACCAGATCCAAGAGAAGAAGTCTCTCACAGAAAAGAACTGTAAGATTTTGAGGAATATGTGCTTGAATGGATTCTAAGGGTTTTATAGCAGGTAAGGAGGAACACAAGTTTAGATTGAGCATGTGTGCACTTACCAGGTATTCTTGGTTCTGTGTGTTTGGTTGGTTAACTCAAAAGTGGCTTCAGCCATTGCCAGTGTTGAAAGAAGTTCAGAGGCCAGAGATTCATTGGTATAATATAATAGAAGGAACTGAAAGATTTAGGGAGATAGGAAGTTGAAGTGGATATACTTTGTTACTATTCACCCACCTTAACTAGACAGCCTTCAAGCTACCTCTACGTGTCCCAGAGAATACTCCTTTCCTTCATTTACTGAGAAAATATACCAGCATTCTTGCAAGGGGCCATGGGGTTGTTCTCTGTAGGCTGGTGATGAATGTGGTGATGCCACTATTGAAATGGACTTCTTAGTTGCCGTGGTGATTGTATGCTGCCAGGATGGTAGAGGCAAGGTGCAGTATATGGCTTCAAGAGACAAGGTGGGCATGGCATCATAATACACACTTCGGCCAGAGTGGTGACCTGTGGAAATCTTTGGTGGCAGCTACTGGATCGTAGAGATCTTAGGACTAAAATAGTCTGCTAAGGTCTTCCTTGATCTGTAGAGCTGATAGACTCCAGATTTGGCAAGCAGACTCACCCCATATAGAGACCAAGCCTTTAACAAAATTCTAAGACTTGAGGCAATTCCTAGACCTAGTAACTGTGAATGAAGAAGAAGCTTGAAATCTTTGAGATCAGACTTTTTATAGAACCCAGCCTTCCCTAAGGGTCTTGTAACTATTTACCAGAGTTACTGTGTACAAGGAAAGAGAGAGATCCCAAAGTCTTCACACTGTTAGCGGTGGCCTCTCTCTGAAATTCCACTGGGATGGTATTGCTTTTGGTTTACTCTGTTAGACAGAGGGATCTCCTTTGACTTCCACTTGACTCCTTCTATTACAATGCTCCCATTCCAGGAATCAGGGAGCTAATGTAGAGATTTAGTTCTTGAGTTTATCTGTTCCAACTACTGTTCCAACTATATACTCAGTAACTGAATTGTAGTGGGCATGTGGACACTGGCTTTGAGATGAAGTTAATCCTGGGGCCCAGATGCCACTGTGGTATACTGGTCACGATGGGGGTTTAATGGAAGTCAAGAGGAAAGTGGAATGTATTTTATACTTGATTATGGTGAACAGAGAGTGGATAAAATATTGGTTTGTTTTAAAGTGATGTAGCAGAGCTCCAGGTTTGAGCACGAGCATGGTATAAAATCCAAAACAGTTCTTACCGCTCTGTAAGGAGGACTTGGAAACAACTTGGCTGCAGGTCAATTCTATCAGATCTCTTCCCTCCTGGAGTAGGCACTTACACTGGGTATAGATTTGCTTCCCCTGCATGCCATGATTCTGCTGCTACTGCCATCCATGGACTTAACATTGCCACATTTGCTGTCATCATAATAAGCCACCCAATATTGCTCTGAATAAGAAACTTCTTTTATTCCTATAAAAGGAATTCCTAAAAAAAAGTCAAGCAATGGGTGAATGCCCATGGGATTTTCTGATGTTACCATTTACCCAATTATCCTGAATCAGCTGGCCTTAAAGAAGAGTGAGTTGGCCAACTGAAAACTCAGTTACAGATGCAATTGGGAGACATCATTGTGAGACCGCATCACTGTCCTCCATTATGCTCTAATCTAGTGAATAGCATATGGTGCAGTTTCTCCATAAATAGAATTCCTGGAGTAGAATGGCAGCTCTCATTATTACATCTAAATTTCACTTATAAATATTTTATTTCTCAATCTCACAGACTTGGGCTTTGCTGGTTTAAAGATCTCATGATGCAAAAAAAAAAAAAAAAAAATCGCCTCCACTAAGGGACATAACAATAGGTCCATTTAATTGAATGTTGGGACTGCCACCTGGTTATTGGGCTTTGCATGCCACTGGGCCAACAGGGAAATAAGATGTCACTGTGTTGTGGGATTCTGTCTGATTATTTGGGCGGGGGGGAGTTGGTGCTCTATAATAGGGGGTAAGAGGATCCCAGGTATTTTCTTAAGTGACAGTCTTGCCATGGAAGGTGGTAAAAGAAGTAAAAGGAGAGTGGAACAGCCCTATAGCAGAGACTGTGATATCGCCAAAACACATTTCCTTTTTCCTCCTAGGTACAGGGCTATATTGTAGTTTCCAGCCTGCCTTGCATCTAGTAGTGAGCATGTGACTGGGATCTTTCAGTGGATTGTGAAGAAAGCATTATATACTACTTGCAGCCCTAGCCTGTGAAAACCTCTTGTGCAATCTTCTGTGTCCTCTTTCCTTTGAGGCTGAACGTTGAGAATTCCAGGGCTTTATAGCAGGGCAGAGCTATAAGATAGAAGGAGCCAGGCTATCAGAAGACATCATCGTCAGTCCAAGGACACTCTCTTTGGGCTTTATTTCAAAAAGGAATAAATGTCCTTTGGGTAAAACCACTGACAATTTCCGATTTATCCGTTACAGCAGCTGGCATTACCTCAACTAATTATAAACCCCTTTAAAGCATGATTGTCCCACGAGTCAATGGCACACTTAAAAAGAAAGTCTGACCACAGGACTTTATGCCTCTATTCTATTCAATAAGAATGCTCTCTGGATGAGGAGATCCAAACAGCAAGAGACCACAAAGAAATCTAAACACAAAGGTTGGAAAAGTTTGAGCCAGAGAGGATCTCTCACCCTAGGAAACTGCAGTTGGGGGGCCCTTGTTGGATGCCTGAAACACTCACACTTGTTTCTTTCTCATGGGAGAGCTTTATCTCAAATGTCTGCCACACAGCCAGTGTTGATGGTCAAGGGACACCATGGCCAGAAAGATAAGAGACTCTTGCTTTGTCCATCTCTTTCATCTCTGCACTTGATGATGAGGATCGAGAACCAGAAGATTGGTGGTAATGAGGAGGAGGGAAATAGGTTGTCTCCCCTCCATGTTCTGGGCACTGCAGCCTAAATGCGATGGAGGCAGCGAGAGAGGTTGAGCTCAGACCTGCCATTGGAACATTCAACTGGACAGAACTAGCCTGGCCTATAAAACAGCAAGGCAACCAGAAAGTTATGGAATTTGCCCAAGATAAATAGGGTGGGGAAAAGAGATTCAACAGAGCATGTGAGAATGTAGCAACTGGAGGAATGGAAAACCATTTCATACTGTTCGACTCTGTTAAACAGAGGTTAGAGTGACACTATCGTCACAGGCTCTCTACGTTTCCCTCTATGTTGCCAGATGAGCATGGAGAATGATGAGAACGAATCCTAGCATTATGACTTATAATTGTGGGAGAAATAGTTTCATATTAGTAAACAAAAATTGCTGTGTTTTCTTCTTGGCAATTGGTGGGCTGTCTGAGAAGATGGAGGTTTTCATGAGGGAGGGGGGAAAGAGGAATTCTTGCTGGAGTTTCGTGGGATATAAGGTGGAGGTCTCATTTATTTAGCATTGTATTTTCTGCTCTAAAAGTGACCTAAATGATCTGGCTGTGCCCTACCGCACTTTGTCTCTAAGTGAAGGTCAAGATGCCTCAGGCGCTGATGTTGGTGAAAATATTCCCTCACTTGCCCTCCATGAGCCAATGTTTGTGGTCTGGCACACTGTGTTTGCTTCTCCCTCTTTCCCCAGCTGGAAGGAAGAATACACAAAGCTAGCATTTCCTACAGGAAATTTCCTCCAAGTGTGTTCCACAGGAATCTAGTTCCATGGGATGTTTAGTGATGCTACAGAGGAAGAAAAAAATTCTCTATGATCAAATCACTTGGGTAAATCTGGATTAAACAAAGAAGAGTTTTTTTTCTTTCTTTCTTTTTAACAGAACTTTTCTTAAACTCTATGATGCTAAAGTATGTGCTGGAGCTCAGGACAGAAATACCAAGAGCACAAATTTCCCAAACTTCTACATCTGCCCCCCGCTTTTTTTTTTACCCCAGAGGACTGAGTGTTCATCAGCCCATACTTTGAGACCTGCTGCTCCAATTCAGTTCCCCTTTTGCAGAAAAAAATCACAAGTAATGAATTGATGTGAATAAAAAGAGAAAGTGAAATTCTATTCATTTATCTAAAAGACCATTTGAAGAATTGTCTGTGTGAAAATCATGTGCTTTTTTTTCCCCTGGACTAGAGAGAGGGCAGATCGTCCCTTGATAAAGTGAATTTCCAGTGAAACAGGAATGCATGTTTCATCCCAACGCCAAAGAGCTATAGATTCCTCTGTGACTCTTCTAATATGTATCTTTTATGCAAGTGAGTTTTAAAATGAATACTATGCATTTGCCTTGTCAGATTTTTCACTTTTCATCACAGGCGCCACCTTTAAACTGCCCATGTGGATAAGAGAAGCAGCACCTGCAAGTCCCACATTTTGTTACAATCAGAGCAGACCCTAAGTTCACCTTGCTTCCAAAGGCGAGTTTATTAGCCATTTATTTATAAATATTTGTTTCCATATACTTCTAGGAAATGCTTTTTTATACCACTGCACATCTTTATATCAATGATTTCTGATGAGCTAAATTTTATACAAAAATTCTGAATATAAATGGAGAAATAATCTTCTTCCGAAATAGAGATTAGAAATATGGATTTGGGGGGCACCTGGGTGTCTCAGTTGGTTAAGCATCTGACTTCAGCTCAGGTCATGATCTTGCAGTTAGTGAGTTCGAGTCCTGTGTCAGGCTCTGTGCTGACAGCTCAGAGCCTGGAGCCTGCTTTGGATTCTGTGTCTCCTTCTCTCTGTGCCCCTCCCTCACTCACTCTCTGACTCTCAAAAATGAATTTAGAAAAAATTAAGAAAAAGAAATATGGATTTGGTAATCACCTAAAGTATGGGAGCAATGAGTAAGTCAATTCTCATTATTCAAAGAAATAAATCTAAACTTCCAGTCAAGAAATCTAGTTTCTATTTCTTTTGTGTTTCTAATAAGTTCTGTGGCCATTGGCAAGTTTCTTCATTTTTCTAGGCCTCAGTTTCTTCAACTGTAAAATAAGAGGGCTGGAGATGATATCCTCTAGGGATCTTTGAAGCTATAAAATTCTGATTCTATTTGTTTTCCCCAAATTTCCACATTTAGCAGATTTCATTAGGTATCTGTCATTGTGATGCCCCAAAGAGGAACAGTTATGGTTTCTAGAACCACACATCTATGGAATGTTGAAATAGATGACCTAACTGGAAATATCATACCCCATTATTTTATAAAGGATAGAACCAGCATGGATCTTCTAACCATCAGTCAAAATTGCATTTGGGCATTTGGCTACTTAAGTGTGTCAATTTTTTTCCTAAATGTAGATAGAGAAATAAATTTATGACTCGAAATTCAAATCTTTTTTTTTTTTTTTTTGAGAGAGAGAGCATGAGCAGGGAGGGGCAGAGAGAGAGGCAGAGAGAGAGAGAGAGAGAGAGAGAGAGAGAGAATCCCAAGCAGGGTGCACACTCAGCATGGAACCCAATGTAGGGCTTGATCCCACAACCCTGGGAGCATGACCTGAACCCAAATCAAGGGTCAGATGCTCAACCGACTGAGCCACCCAGGCGCCCCAGACTAACTTTTAACTTTTTAGGGAAAAACTGATATAGTCATAGCACAGAGAACAGGCAAACATTTCTAGAGCTGTGATGACCCATATAGTAGCCACTTGTTACATGGTTCCATCGAGCACCTGAGATGTCGCTAGTCTGAATTGAGATGTGGATAAAATACATGCCAGATTTTGAAGACTTGGCAGGGAAAATAAAAGGGTAAAATACATCGCTAGTAATTTAAAAAATATTGATTGAATGCTGAAATGATAATACTTTGGATCTGTTGGGTTAAATAAAATATATTATTAAAATTAATCTTACTGTTTCTTTTTACTTTTTAAAATATGGCTATTAGAAAATGTAAAATTACATATGTGGCTTTTATTATATTTCTAGTGGACAGTGCTGTTCTAAGGGATTCTGTCATGCTAATGAAAGTAAAGATGCTTTACATACCAACGCTGAATTCTACTTTATCCCTGTAGAAACATGAACCAATATAAGTAGCTCCAAACTTTGAAGTAGGCTCTGTTTCAAATTTTTATGTCACTTTTCTCTCAATTAGAATGATTTTTTTTACATTGAAACAGTATTATGAAAGATTGGATAGTTTCCTAGATCCTTCTATAGTTTATTTTACCTTTAGTGCAGCTAAGATATTACATATTAGCAATCGAAATATTAGGATGGTAATTAAATAAATGAATAAAACAAGAAATCTTTTTGTTTGTTTTGGTTATTTATGCTTGAGTCAATTCTGTTCAACCAAAAGAGAAATATAAGATGATAGAAAACCTCAGTGAGCTCCTTCAGAGGACTGTGAGGCACTTTCAAAGATTTAAATCTTGTGTCTGTCATTACTTCAGAAGTCACTGTTTCACTGTAATTCTTTCTTTCTCTTTCTTTCTTTCTTTCTTTCTTTCTTTCTTTCTTTCTTTCTCTTTTTTATGATTATTTATTTTTGAGAGAGAAAGAGAGAGACAGAGTTCTAGCAGGGGAGCGGCAGAGAGAGAGAGAGAGGGAGACAAAGAATCTGAAGCAGGCTCTAGGCTCTGAGCTGTCTGCACAGAGCCCCACACGGGTGGTGACCAGGAGCTCGAACCTATGGACAGCCAAATAAAGACCTAAGCCAGAGTAGGATGCTTAACCAACTGAGCCACCCAGGAGCCCCAAGACGTATAATTCTTTCACTTCGTTGTTACTTATTGCCAAGAAACAATTACAGGAATTGTTTTGATATGTGACGGTAAAAACAAAAGAGAAATAGAAGCAGAATTTAGAAAGAGTTCTTTCTGCTTTCAGAAGGACAACTGAACCGAGATAGCTTGCTCTGAATTTGGGTGCAAGCCAAACCGTGTTGGGGTTGGAGAGTATGGGAACAGAGAGGGATTGAAGGCCACTCCTCTGTATGGCCTTTCTTTAAAATAGTACTTTGCAAGGAGTTCATTTCAGTTCTCAGCCTGAAAGCACAGTGTTCTACAATAGCAAGATAATTTTCCCTTTTGATTGTTTCTTTTTGAATTATTAATCCACAATAGAACTTGACTATCTTAAACCCAGCGACTACTACCTGACAGCTACATCCTAGACTGAAAAATCTCTAAACTTAAAGTTTAAGATAATTTGAAAAATCTCCAATGGCCAATGACTCAATCAATTATGCCTATGTAATGAAGCCTCCATTAAAAAATCAATTTATTACTTATTTAAAAAATCAAAGACAGGAATATTTGAGTAAATATTTAGGTGGTCCTAATTTCAGAGTATCTCTTTTTTCCCCCTTCAAGTGTTCAGGGAGAGGAAGAACCTCGAGAAAAGGAAAGAATTAGCACCTTCTCTGCACCAGGCATTGCGAGAGGAAATGGAAAAATCTTTGGAATTTTTAACTCTTGCAACCATCCTGTGGGGTAGACATGACCATCTGCATTGACTGATGAGGAAACTAAGACTCGGGGGTTTCCAAGAAGTTGCCTAAGCTGCTCATGTTTGCACAGCGAGCAGTACGAGGGTCAGAAATGGACTTGGTATCTTGTGACTTAAGCGCCCATTTAATCTTGTGGCTTCCTCTGCTTTGTCTCCCAGAGAAAATGTGAGAGGAAGAACATTGCATGGAAGAGAAGGATGCAGGTGTGGAACATATTTCACATGCAAAGAAATACTGGGGAAAAAACGGTTGAATCCATTCTCTTACCTCTGTCTCTGGAATGAGAAGTCAATTTTTAATTATATGGGTAAGGTTGACCAGGACCAACGTATCAAAAATGCCGAGTTCAGGGTTGGAGATTAAATATAAAAAAGAGGTTCAATTTATTACTGTTTGGAAGAAATAAACATCCACATGTAAGAAAGAGACTGGGATCTCTCTGCCTCCAGCCTGCCCTTGACCCTGAGGTGAACAGTTTGAAGTATGATCTCTCGGGACAATAAATGAATAGTGAGTGGAGAACATGATTCAATGTTAATGCCATTATATTCTGGGGTGATGATCAAGTGTGGGAAATCATGTGGCTATCACCATCTGCTGACACCATCCTTTTTGGGGGCACGGATTTGCTCAGGTCAGATAACATTCTTGGGAGCCTACCCAGGGATCTTTTTTGCCTTGTGATAACATAGACCCTAAACCCTGTGCCTGATTCATTCCTTTCCAACATGTTTCTGATTGCTAACCACTTATTAAACGTTATTCGATATGCTTACCTACTTTGTTCAGCTGTCTTAAATCCTCT